>NC_056737.1:494592858-494790358 GCF_019279795.1 Protopterus annectens | reverse complement strand
CATCTAGGATCATTTGCATCCTTTACTGGTTTTGATAAGAATATTACCTTTATATTACTGACTAAACTTGGAAAATTTTGAAATTCCTCTGCCACCATATAAATTTCAAGCAAGATTGGACAAGTTGCTTCTTACACCTCTATTAAAACTCTGATGTAACACTGTTTGACCTGAGTGCTTTCCAACATTAAGCACACCTATAGCCTTGTGGATTTATGCTAAAGAACTAGACTGTATAAGAGCTTCATTTTTTTGGCTTGAAATCTTAGGGAGACTACATTGAGTCAAACAACTCTCGACTTTGTCCGTATAGTATAATATATCCTTCTAGACTATGTCTCCTTTAAATAGGCAGTCATTATTTAATTAATTTCAATCAAATTATGATTAAAAGAACAATTGTATTGCCTAGAACTCAAGATATAAATTTCCCACATCATTCAATAATCCTACAGGCCAAATGTTTTGTTCAGGTAACTTCTTTTGCCCAGTGAAATGCTTTAACCCTATCCCACTCTTCTTGCATCCATGCATAGCGCAACAAGTGGCAATCCTGCTTTAATTGCTTAATATTTTTGCTTGGAATAGAATCAGTACAATACCCCTGTATATGTTTGCCCCTCCTGTTTTATTCATTCATCTAAATAGTTCAGCCTAAGTTGTTCAGCTCTCTGTCTTTCTAGTTTACAAGAAATCATGTAGTGCTTAACCTGAGATTTGAATTTTTCAAGCTTAATCACCCAACTAATATTACTCAAGTTATTTCTTTACTAATATCTGACAAGTCCATCCCAACAATTAATAGACCACTGTTGTCTTTAAGAGTCAATGGGTCAAATCACCAAGAGATTGTACTGTCAAAATTGAAGCTAGAAACCTCTAACAAAACCAGACTTTGGTCAAAAATTGCTCCAGAACAATGCTGAATTGGTATCATGTTACTGATCAAGGTTTGATCTAATATCCATTAATCAATTCTGCTAGCAACACAGTCTTGCATTCCTGCATATGTATGGTCTCTTGGTGCAGGAGGCCTGCAAAATGTAAATGAGTTCTAATTCCAATACATAATGTCTCAGACAATTCAAAACTTTTGGTAACCCAATATTATTTGGTGGAGGCATACCTAACAAGAGATCTATAACCACATTAAAATTACCATCCACAATCACTTTAGTATGAGTATCTGTTATCTGAATCCACCCAAAAATCTTTCATATAACATTCCTGATCCCCATTAGGCCCATAGAAATTCCCTAATGAAAGTAAAGGACTAGTAGTTCTTACCTTTAAAATCAGTCACTTTCCTATTTAGTTTCCTAATGCAGTCTATAAATCCATCCTAACTGCTTGTGAATTAAAAGTGCAAAAACACATTTAGAAGAACTGCATCCATTAGCTCGCCTGCATCCAGTCCAAAGATGAAAAATCTCATAAATATTTGTGTAAGTCTTAGTTTCCTGTAAAAGCACTATACTTGCTGCATAGTATTTCAATCTATCTAGTACAATATTTTCTATATAAACAATTCCTAACCCACTAACATTCCAAGAAATAAAAATCCTATCTAAAATAGACTTGGTTACCTTTGCTTTTCATGTCATCATCATTATCTCCTGAAGTGGCAAGTTTCCTCACAGATGCCAAGAAAGCCTCTTGTGCAATTTTGAATGTGTAGTTATATAGCCAATAAAGAGAAAACAGAATTTCCTTAAAAGTATGACTGTTGTAAGATTGGAGCAAAGAATTACAATTTATACTATATCACAAAAATAAGGAAAACTATAAAATTAAAATGTTATGCCTAATATTAAATTAAAACTTGCATCACCCTTATAAGAGAAAATAGATCTGACTGGCAATAAAAATGCCACTATTACACCAAGACAAGGATGTTTAGCAGCATTCAGTTTGTAACCATCCAAGTAAATCACCATTTAAAAAACTGGTACTGCTCTTTTGTATAAAAAATACTGTAATACTCTCTTATATAAGCTATAAAATAAGTTCTTACATGACTTCAGGGTAATTTCTAATCTCAGTCATTATGACTAACCCATTAAAAGCCTATGCAACAAATTGAAAACATAGTGGAAGTAGAATCCTGTCACTTATCCAGAAAGCCTTGACACTTTCACATATTTTAAGTCTTTTGATTTTCTGACGACACTGGAGTTCAAACTGGTGTTGTTGACAGCCAATTTTGTTCAGGCAGAGAAATCTCAACCTCTAAGGAGTCCAGAGTTAAAATGTCATTATTTGTCCCATTGCCTCCTCTGTTAATTTCAAAAATCAATTATGAGTAGAAATTGATGCGTTCTGTGAACCTTCCCTATCTTTACACAGTGGCAGATCAAAAGCAAGTTTAAGTGGTTTCCCATTGTCCCCATGATTTTTCTTGCATAGATAATGTGAGAGAGGAAATAGGCATCCTCTCTCTTCTGTTATTCTCCAGCATCACCATGACTCTGTAGCTGGCCTTAGATTACACATTATGGACAGGCTTAGACATCTGGTCATTTAGTAAATTATCCAGGCTTGCTTTTGCAATGGCTGGCTGGCAGGTAAAGTAAGATTGTCCTTGAATTTGGATCCATAAACAATCAGGAAACATCAAGTGTAGTTGTAGCCCCAATTGGTAAGATTTCCTAAGCAAAGGGACAAAGGTTTCCTATTAAAGTAAAGGGCTGTAAAATAGTCTGGAGCAACCCTTACCTTATAGTCTTTGATCATAAGGATGCCCCCCAGCTTTTGATGAAGCTCACATATTTAAAGTGAATAAAAGCACTCAGTTTTTGTGGCTGGTGTGAATCAACAGCAATTTATGGAGTTTACTGGACTTTGATTGTTGTTTGCTGCATTTGTTTATCAGTATTAAAAGCCAACATCCTGGAAGATAGGTTCAGTGCTAACTTTTCCCCTCTCTCATCCCCTAAAGGGCCCATCTCTATACCGGAAGAATGCAAAGTTCCTGTAATCACAGCTGCACAGGTAAAAAACATTCTCTCCAAAGCCAAGAACACAGCATCCATGGGACCTGACAACATCCCAGGCTGCGTTCTACATGGACTATAGAATGAACTGGCACCCCACCTAAGTACCATGTTCAATCATAGCCTCACTTCAGGCTTTGTGCCAACTGAATGTGCACAGCAACGGTTATCCCACTCCACAAAGGGGGAGCCACCACGGACCCTGGGAACTACTGACCCATTAGCCTGATGAGCCTGGTCTGCAAGGTTTTGGAACATATCATCATGGAACTTATAAACAATGACATTGGTAATCTCCAAACTCTGGACCGTACCCAGTTTGGGTTTGTAAAAGGCAGATCATGTCTCCTAAACCTGATAGACTTCTTTGAAGCAGTCACCAAAGCTGTAGATGAGGGTAAGGTGGTTCACACAGCCTATCTAGATCTCGCCAAGGCTTTTGACACCATCCCCCACTCCGGAATTTAAATAAACTCACTAAACTAGGTATAAATCCCTATGTCACAAGATGGGTTGCGAACTGGTTCACTGACAGAACCCACACTGTGAAAGTAGCAGACTCTATATCCAACTTCAGACCAGTGACAAGTGGAGTACCACAGGGTTCAGTCCTAGGTCCTCTCCTGTTTGGTATCTACTTCTCTGAAGTACAGGCTAACAAAGTTCACAGATGACTGCAAACTAGGAGCCATAATCAAAACTCTGAACAATGTGGACATCCTACAAAAGGGCCTCACTGAGACAGATGCCTGGTGTCAAAGCCATGGCCTCAAGCTCAATGCCAAAAAATGCATTGTCATCCCTTTTGGTAAAAACTCTGTACCCATGAATGACCATATAGGTGGTAGTCTACTTAACACCGAAAGTGTGATAAGAGACCTTGGGACACAGGTGGACAGTAGTCTCTCCTTTGATAATCACATCGCCACAGTAGTCAGGAAATCCTTCTAAGTGGCACACCTCATCACAAAAGGTTTCTTATCCAGGAAAAAAGAGGTCATTGTTCCGCTCTACTCTTCACTCATTAGGCCCATTATAGAGTACAACGCCCCTTTTGGTATGCACCTCACAAAACATCTACAACAACTGGAAAGGCCACAGAAATACCTCACAAAGAGAATTACTGGCCTCAAACAGATGCCCTATGCAGACCGTCTCAAAAAACTCCAGCTTTACTCTGTCGCATATCACCTACTCAGATGTGATCACTACCTAACATACAAAGCTATGTCAAACCCTGAGCTGTTGGACATGCTTCACTTAAAGAAATCCCAATCCCTCCGAGCTACACGCTCTAGGGACCTAAACCTTTTCACCACAATAAACAGAACATGCTGGAGGGATAGATTCCTGTCCCAGCGACTTCCCATAATCTGGAACAAACTACCTATCTATGTCAAACAAAGCTCCTCATTAGCACTCTTCAAGAAAAATCTTGATGATTGGATGGGAGATAGGAAATTCACCCCGGGGATCACTTTTGTGGCTCTGACTGACAGGGCCACAGGAAAATAATTTTCTTGGGTGGCAAAAGCCAGGGTACCATTTGGCTAGGCTTATATATGCCCTAGGGCCAATAGCCTAGTACCTACCTATGAGCTTATCAACACTTTAAAACAAATTAAAGAGTAGACTTCAAAAATAAACTCTATCTGCAAGGGAGGAACAGATAAAGCAAAATTAGTAGCCAGCCATTGCCCATTTCTGTTCATGTCCCTCATAGTTGCTGATGATTATATGAACTTAATTGTTGAATATTTTATGTTCAGTGCATTAACAAAAGTATGCACTGAAAGTGCAACGAAAAGAGACAATGTTTTTAAAAAAAAAAAACAAAGGGATATTGTAGAACTGTATCTTGGTACAAAAATCGTAAAAAGTGGAAATATTAAAATGACTTGAGAAAATGAAAAGGAGAAATGACAGTTTCAGAGACTGTTGCAAGCTAATAATATGACAGGAATTGCACTTGAAAGTAATGAAAACTAAATCAATAGTTATAGAAAAATATATGACTTTTCAGTATGGATAACACAACAGAAGAAATACAGCACAACAGAGCAGTACCCATACAAATCTTGAACTCCCAAAAAGACTTTAGGCTGAATTGACTTTTGGGTTTTATGGACCACTTTATAACAAAGGATAACTATTACTTGTCCCTGATGACTACCTGTAATATCCAGCTGTAGAGAGCTAATATTTGCACATAATCATATTTAACTCTTAACAGAAAAATGCAATACCTGATGTACCAGGGACAGAGAGGACTGACAGTGGTCCACCATTTAACAGCTATCAGTTTAAAGTATCCAATCGTTCCCAAGGAATTATACACATAACCCTTAATCCAGTTTGGGAATAAGCCAGTGTGAAACTTATTTATTTCTTTACTGCATTTGACTACCAGAAAAGTCTGATTGTGCCATAAAAACTGTCTTCAGTAGAAGTCCTGTGAAGAAAAATTCCAATGGATATAAAATAATAGAAATACATAGACATAAGAGGCATACAGTATGCAGACACAAGGAGTGCAATAAAATCAACATTTACATATAATGTACAGGGTTGCAGTCACTTTGCAATATGCAGATTTGTCTTCTCATTACATTACATGGTTTACGGTGATGGCCATATGTCTGCAAACTTCACTTTTAGATTCATGAAATCAGCTGTGTGAGGAAATATTCTGTAATAATACAGCAAGAGATGCTGATGATTGTAATAACACACATTTGTGAGCAAGAATTAGTCTGTAATTGTTTTGGTTTCACCTGGAGTGAGGGAATCAGTGGGCAACAGATTGTAGTCCACAGGAAAATCTTAGGGCAAAGTATGGGAGAGATTACCTGCAGCAAGGAGATGTAAGGTGGAGTTTAGCCAAGGAAGGTGTATGAATACAACCGGAGTCTGCTATGTGTTTTTAGTTGTGGTTGAAATGATTTTAGACTGTCAGTTTGTCAGGTGGGGGCTTGGAGTTCTGATTTTTGGAGATTTCTACTTTTTGGAAATGTAGTTGGAGTACAGTGAGTCCCCTGCTGAGTGATTTGATTTGGGTACTGGTAGTTGGTGTTCATCTGTGGTGCACAGAATTCCATTAGAGGAAAAGTATGTCATCACAGTTTAGAAATGCTTCAGTGCTTTATGCAGGATGTCAATGAGTCTTTAAGGTTTGTCATATCCAATGTTGCCCACTGCAGATGGCAAACAGCATGTCTACAGCATATCCATTCACACTCCTGTTGGAACTTTACCAACCAGCCTGCCATTTAAGCAAACTTTCAAAATACAATACCTTGTATGATCAGACCCTTAGAAAGAGCAGATGAATAAATAATTGAAAAGATTGGAGGAAGTAGGATATGAGCAGGGGGGTCAAGGAACCTCATTTTTACAGGGCAGATTGTCAGTAAAAAGTGATAAATAAGCCAAGTTTCTCTTTATTAAATGAAATCCCCAACAAAATAAAAGAAATAAAGGGGAGAGTAATTACAGCAGCAGCATATGAGATACATGCCATCATCACACATTGTTCATTTATGAAGTCCTGATTTGACACTAATGGTACAGAAGACAATACAACTATAAGTATGATCCAAGACTTGACAGCAAGTAAATCTTCCTTACAGTGAAAACTTTATAACCAAAGGCTCCCAGAGAGCTGTTAACAGACCTTCTTATCTAGTTGACTATTTTTGCTCATTTATCAGTGAATATAATGAAAACAATGCTTTCTTTATGGGGTGACCTGAGGAATAATGCAAAATCACATTTGTTATTGAAAACATATTTTATACATGTGATGGAATATGGACCTTTACCATACAAACATAGCCACATGTGAGTTTATATGCATTTCTTTGTACATTCATATAGATAACAGCCTTATTCATACCACAAATATTACCATGGCTATAAATGCAAACCACTGAAAGCCTAAGTTTTTAAACATGTAATGTGAATGCTCTTAATATAAGTCACTGGTAGAAAGTGAACCTGTCTTCCACAAATGCGAGGAACAATATAACTTTTAAAAGTAATGTGGCAAATGCTCTAGTGCTGGTCTGTCACTTCACATAAAATATTTAGTTTTGACTTAAGGTTCTATGTTAAAACAAAAGTCATTCTGTAACCTTACCTTTTATTATTATTTTATTTATTTATTTATTTTATTTTACATTTGTTGACCAGGATAGTCCGACTGGATACATGTCCTTTTTCAGCGGAGGCCCGGGGAGAAAAGCTCCACAGCAATAACAATATACACATAGGTTTACAAAATACATATTTGAGAGTGGAGAGACAGATGCAGAGACAAAAAAGCTCCACAGACAAAACAATATACAAGTAGGTTTACAGATCTATGGAAGAGATGTAGAGACAGCTGTTAATTCACATTATTTAGTTTTCATTGGATAAGATATGATTAACAACTAGGCAAATAAGGGTCTACACAGTTATACTAAGATACAGTAAAGCAGCAATAGATTTTAATACACTCTGGTACAACATCGCAGCCATTGTAACATATCAAGGATGGGTGAAGGAACAAATAATACTGCAGCAGAACCAGGTGGATTAATGGTCAGCTAAGTAATGATTGGATACAAGGCAACAGGAGGCCCAGATTAGTACTAGTGAGGTAGGATAAGTGGTCGCTCAGGAAGAAACTAATCAGATTTTATGCATGAACATAGCCATTGTGCCTTAAAGAATTGAGTTAGATTTTTTTTGAATTGAGAAGGGGAGGTGGAAAGTCTAAGGTTGTTAGGGAGGGAGTTCCAAATCTTACCTATAGAGTTGGCGAAGAGAGCATCACCTCCCCTGTTATAAGATTATATTGCATAGTCTAGATAGGCTGTTTTTTTTCCTTTTTCCTTTATTGTATTAATGTGTTTTTTACCTAGAATTTCAGCGCAGATGATATTGATGAATGCTGATGCACTATAACTTATTTTGCTACCTAAACTTAGCTCTAACTCACTCACTAAATCTCTCCCTTCTTACCTTGTAACAGAGTGGTCAACTATTAAACTCAAGCAGACTTTTTTCCTGCCCACCATCCTCCTGAAATTCAAGGAACCTCAACAACTAAACCCATACCCTACACTACCAGGAGAGACTAACTTACTAAGAGATTCTAAGTATGCTAAATTACCTTGTTTGACCAGACTTACTCTACTTTTGTATCTCAGGTTAAGCATCCCTCCTGAATTACCAGCAGCCTACATATTTTTCCTACCCACCATATATACCTCAATTTAAATTCCTATCCCAATCTACCTCAACTATCTCTGTTTGCTAGCACATCACACTGTATCCTCTTTTTCCCTTGTTGTGCTGAGCCCCCTGCTCTGCTGTCTGTCCCTGCAAACATACAACTGGCCACTAGGTGGCACCCTTATTCTTTTTCCTGCTGCTACTTTTTCTCTTCCCACTCTTATGCTTATCTTCTGCCCCCTTAACCTTTCCTATCTGTCCTTTAACTGAAACTTTTTTCCAGAACTGCATTTTAGCCTAGCCTCTCTTACCTTACCTCGATTCTGCTGACTCTAGCTTTTCTACTCACTTTTTTTTTTTTCTATACACTAGCTGACTATCTAATACACCTTCTCCAACCTACTGACTTACCTGTTAGTTCTTCCCTTGCTCTGATTGTTTCCTGCTGAACTCCACTCTCTTGTGTCTTCGCTCCGTTGCCCTCACGGGCTCACTCCGCTCCCCTACCCTGCCCCCAATTCCCACCCGCCCCCAGGGTGTCTACCTATATACTTGCTTAACCACTCCCCCTCCACTCCTCCATTCTTTCTCAACCAACCACTCACCTCTCTCTAGCCACACCCTACATTTATACATCCACACCTACTAGCTTTACATCTCCCCTTATTTATCTCTAACCTTTTCTCACAATAGCTAATCCTTCTTCTCCTCATACTACATATACTTACTACTCCATCATTCACTAACCTCACCCTTTACTAATTATCCTTAACCTACTAGGTACATACCTTCCCCTATCATCTATAGCCTTTTTAACCTAAAGCAGTCCTTTCCTCATCTCTCTACCTATAACTTTTGTTTTCCCTCCTCTCTCAACATGCCTAACCTACACCCCTGTCTACTACTAATGTCATTGTTCACTTCTCTCACCACTATCTATTTCCTTACCTCCTATGAACAACCCCTTCTCAAAACTCTTCTCATACCATCCAAACACACTACTACATCACTTCCTGTTTCATGCACAAACTTTAATAATTCCACATATAACCATAGCTACATCCAAGCCAAATATCACCGACTTTTTCATATAAAACACTCATTTCCTAACACTCGAAAATTATATGACCTTAATCCTAAACTAAGCCAGCATCATAACTTCACTTTGATCCACTCCCTTAAGGATGGAGACATTCATCCAAACCCAGGCCCAATGTTTCACTCATCCTTCTCTAATAGTATTGAATCTAACTCTATCCCTTTACTATCAGCTCAATCCTCAAAAACACTCAAAATTGCCCATCTTAATATACGTAGCATCTGCAACAAAATTACTCAAGTACATGCTCTCCTAGATGTCCACCGCTTTGACATCCTTTGTTTAACTGAAACGTGGCTTAAACCAACAATAAAAGATACAGAAATTATTCCCCCAGGTTACAATATTATTCGCAAAGACCGCATCAAAAAAAAGGTGGAGGGGTAGCTATTCTCTACAAGGCAGGATTACAAATCAGTAAAATAAACCACAAACCACATTCTGATGACACTACAGAAATAATTATTTCAAAACTACAACTAAACAACCAAAAATCAGTTAACATCATCTGTACATATTTCCCACCAGGTAACAATCAAGATAAACTGGAAGACCTATTAAGTTACCTTTCTCTAAATTATCCACAAGAAACAATACTACTAGGAGACGTTAACACCGACTGGAATTTATGTAGCAATAACAACCCATCCTCTCTGATCAATTTGAATGGTTTCTCACAACTCATTAATTCCACAACTAGAATAAACAAATCCAACAACAAAGAAAGCATTCTGGACTGGATATTAACAAATGGTCCAAAACAAAACTATACAACAGGAACCCTACCAGATGACCTTAGTGATCACTCTCTAATATATATAATAAGACACAAAACAAACGCGTTCACATTTCTCCCCCTGTTATAACTATACGTAGTAAAAACACTTTGACCAGGAAATGTTCCTAACCGAACTTAAACACTGCAAATGGGAACCCCTTAAGTCCCTTCCAATAAATGAAGCTGTATCCTACTTCAATAAGACTTTCCTAACAATCCTAGATCATCATGCCCCAATTCGTACCATAAGAGTGAAAAATAAACCAGCAGTATGGCTCACAAGTGAGACCAAAAAGCTAATCCTCGCCAGGAACAAATCCTGGACCAAATGGCGTACCACTAAACTTATTACTGATCAGCAAAATTTTAGACAACAACGAAATATGACTAAAAAACAATAATACAGGACAAAAAAAACTTTTACACCCAACTTCAACAATCTTCCCTCCAAAAACCACAGAAGTTCTGGACCTCTATTAACAGACTAATAACCCCAGGTAAAGTAGTAACACCAACTCCACTTGGCAGCAACTCTGATGACCCTGCAAAAACAGCAAATGCGTTTAATACCTTCTTTACCACAGCTGTACAAAACTTAGCAAATCAACAATATCCTGACACTGCCAACCTGTCCGCTACAAGCCCCACCCCCCCTCCTTTCCACCTAGAACCAATACCCACCTCCTTCATCTCCTCCTTACTTCAAAAACTTAAGCCTTCTACCCCCTCAGCTGACAAATTACCAGGGGAATTCCTACAACTAGGAGCCTCAGCCATTGCCTACCCAATCTCTATATTGATTAACAGAACTATTAAGGAATGCACTATTCCATCAATCTGGAAAATCTCACATATCATTCCTCTTCACAAAGGTGGCGACTCTACTGAATACTCAAACTACCGTCCCATAGCTCTTCTGTCTCCTCTTGCTAAAATAATGGAGAAATGTATCCACAAACAACTAATTACCCACCTACTCCACCACAATCTCTTAGCAGACTGTCAACATGGCTTTCGTCCTTACCACAGTACTACCACAGCCCTACTTTCTTTTACCAACTGTATCAACACAAATCTAAACAATAATTTCTTGTCAACAGCACTCTTTGTAGATCTTTCTAAAGCCTTTGATATGGTCAACCATAAACTCCTACTTCACCTTCTAAAGTCCCTATCACTTGATAAACCCGCCTTGTACTGGTTCACATCCTACCTGGATAATCGTAAACAAGCAGTTCTCTGGCAGAATCATCTTTCTGAACTTCTACCCACTTCCCTAGGTGTCCCACAGGGCTCTATCTTAGGCCCACTGTTATTCTCCATTTTCATCAATGACCTTCATCTCTCTATCCCCTTCTCTACCTGCATTCAATACGCCGACGACTCCACAATTATTTGCTCAGCAAAATCCCATACTGACCTACATTCTCTCACACAAAAATTCCTTCACCACTATAGAAAAATGGTTCTCTAACCATTGTCTTCTCCTCAACCCAAAAAAAAACCAAATTATTGCTGTTTACCCCCTCACACACATCTCCCCCTCTTAATTTTACACTTCAATCCAACAATGGTACTATAATTTCTCCTGACACCACCACCAAACTCCTAGGAATCACAATAGATAATCAACTTAAATTTAACACTCACATTAACACTATAATAAAATCTACCAACAAAAAACTCGGATCTCTATATAGAATTAAACAATTTCTATCACCACTAGCCAGATCTACAATAGCCAGAACTCACTTACTCTCTACCCTTTTATATGCCTCCCCCATCTATACTAACCTGTCCCACTATAATCATAACAAACTAGCTAAATCTTATAATAGCATTGCCAGATTTGCCACTAACTCACCTTATAGGACTCATCACTGTCAAAACCTAAAACAACTAGGCTGGCTTGAATTACCTAACCTACTACAATTTAACCAACTTATTATTGCCCATAAAGTCCTTTATCAACCTAACAATACCCCAACTCTCTCTACCCTCATAACACCATACCATAACCTGAAAAAGTTACGCTCAACTAATAAAATGCAGATGCAAACTTCTTTATCTAAAAATTCTGCAGGTGACTCTCTTTTTTCTAACTTTGTTGGTAAAATATGGAACCTCCTACCAAATGACCTTACAGCTCTTTCATCTCTCCCATTATTCAAAACTAACCTTAAACGTTTCCTCTCCAACCACTGGTTATGCTCTTGCAATAACCCTGATTAATCTGCTTTTTCATTTCCTTCTCCTCTGCTCTACCATGTCTCCCTTAATTTCTTTTTTTTCCCTCTTAAAGTTTATCCTTATATCATAATTTCTCTCTGACCATTCTACTCTGTCCAGCTCTACTCATCCCATCTAACCTCCAATCCTGTTTTCCAATTCCTGTCTTATCCTGTAGATGTCCTTAGTAACCTTATATCCCCAGCTTTTCTTTATTTACTTACTTATTGCTTTCTTGTGGTAACAGTTGTTAAATCATTTTTTTACTATGAACAAATCTTGTTCTTGTAACATTTTGCTATACATTTTTGTATTATTATTTTTAAATTACTTGTAACATTAAATGTTTTGAAAACTCGGAGCTTTTCTCCTCGGGCCTCCACTGAAAATGGACATGTATCCAGTTGGACTAGCCCAGTTAACAAATGTAAAATAAATAAAAATAAAAATAAATAAATGTTTGTTAGAGGAACGAAGACTGCTTAGGTTAGAGTAGGGGGTCAATAGGTTTTGAAATTTCTTGACAAGACATCTGTCATAGAGGAAACTCACAGTGGCTCTTGAAGTTAGTTTTCCTTATTGAAATATATTAGCATTGAAAGACAGTTGCTGGTCAAAAATGAGTATGAAAGCAAAGGCATGGATGTTCACTGGGAAGAATTATGCAGTATAAATTATGCAGCTTACTCCCATTATGCCAGCTGTGATTTGATCTTCTGTAGCATAACTTTGTACAAGTTTCAAAGGAAACTTTGCATATATGGCATGGGCCTCCATTACAAGACATTTATGGTATCACACAGTGAACGCTCCAGCTTGGCTGAGTTTTTCTTGCAGTTTTTAGTGAATGATTTGTCTGTGTGTCCTTTTTACCCTTTTAGTTTGGATGTTAGTTGTAATATTTTGTAGGCACTTTCACCTTTAAGGGCATCATCTAGGTTTAAAGACCCACAGGTAGTGGGCTTTGGCTGCATTGGCGTGAATATAACCATAAAGGCTTAAAAAGTAAAACAAAAAAGTCATAGACATTCAGAAGCCATGTAGCTGAAATATTTGATGTACTTAAGGGGTCATTTGCATATATCCCATGAGCTTCCATTACAGGAGGTTTAAAGTATCACACAGTGAACATGCTAGCTTGGCTGAGTTTTCTTGCAGGTTGTACTGAATGGTTTATCTGTGTGTCTTTTTCACCCTTCAGTTTGTGAATAAATGTTCTAATA
Organism: Protopterus annectens; assembly: GCF_019279795.1. Classification (NCBI taxonomy): domain Eukaryota; kingdom Metazoa; phylum Chordata; order Ceratodontiformes; family Protopteridae; genus Protopterus; species Protopterus annectens. The sequence goes on along the minus strand of NC_056737.1, from coordinate 494,776,816 downwards.
ACCTGAAACAGTGCTAGGAGCTCCTTTTGTGCTCTCCCACAGTCTTTCTTTCTTGACTATGTACCTTACATCTTCCCTCTTCTTTTCCCATGGTGATATTCTGCCTTCTCTTTGTTCATGAAAATGAAATAGGTAAATACTTTATTATTATCTGTTTTCTTTATTTCTTGTAGCTCCCACCCTCGTTTACATGTTTATTCATTTCTGTACCCCAGCTTTCCCTGACATATACAAGAAGCATCTTTTCTGCCCTTAATTCCTTTGGTTAAGTTATTTTTCAATCTACTCTTAACTTTTCTTCTTTATAGCTTCTCACTCAATGTCTTCTTCATAGCTTCCTGATATTTTTCTTCTTGTTTCTACACATCTGTTTTCCAGAAGCTCTGTTTATCCTTCAAAGCATTATAACTACACCTTTGCGCTACACGTCTCTTTCTCCTTCTCAGGGTTGGTAGACCCATTTTTTCTCTCCCCCTTCCCTCATGTTCTTCTTTACTGATTCATTCATTTTACTGTAGTTTTCACTCCTGGAGTCCCATTCCAATGTTTCATTTCAGGTCTCACATTCTTGGTCCGTGTGGAAGAGATGAAAGAATGTTTATGGGAGGGAGGGTATATACCTGTGAGATTAAGATGAATGTTCTGGAATGGCTTGATGCATTATGGAGGAGGAACATGAGGAACAATGTTCATGCTATTTAGTAAAATGAAACCTTAGAGAGCAAGAGTTCATAGGCATAAAAACAGAGTGATATTTCAAGGTGCATATTTTATATAAATTTGGAAAATTTTCAAAAATAAAATAAAATTCCTGTTTGTTTTATACTAACTTACCTTTCATTTCTCTATAAACTGGCTAAACTTTCTCTAACTATTAAATCATTGTCACATAACTTCCGTCTATTCTTAACCAATGTTTTCATATTATGTCTAATTTGGTATAACTATTTAGAATGTATTTATTTTTTTATTATTTCTAAATACTATAACATTATTGTTCTTAAAATGTTTTGTAATATTTTGAAGTGCTTTTTCCCAGGCCTTCACTGAAAATGGGTTCCTACCCAGTTGGACTTTACTGGTAATCAAATATCAGTAAATAAATAAAATAAGTTGAAATGTAAAATTAGCGCTTTTGTGATTTGGTTGGGAAAACTTACCATTTCCAGTAAAAGATCTTTGTAATTCCTGTATGACATTGCTTCAATTGTACCGAATATGATCAATAAGTAACCACACTGTCTGCACAATATGGAGCTCAGCTACCTTAAGTATGTCTTTATATGTAACAGCTAGCCTCCTTTCAATAGTTTTACAAAGTGTAGTCATGTTTTACTGCTATTAATCAGTCTGATCTCTTCTTTCAGATGTTATGCATGCTACCTGGTGGTAATCACACTTACTATGTCACACACTTTCCAGTTTCACTATACTATTCATCTGCTGTCTTGATAAACTGCACAATGTTCCACTTTTACTTCATGCACTTACTGAATCCTTAAAAGTATGCAGAGGTTTTCAACACCTCTGCCCTTCCTGCCCACCCAGGATCTCCCTCTGTGCTTTATATTTCTTCCTGCAAACTTACTGGCTACTTTTGACACCTGTATCCTAATAATATGCACACGCACACACACACACACACACACACACACACACACACACACACACACACACACACACACACACACACACACACACACACACACACACACACTGTTTTGTAGTCTTGTCGTCTTCCATCTTGCTTCTATCAGTTTTCCACCTCACCTTCACTTTTAACATATTACCACTGACATTACTTTATCATCTGTCTATCTCTTATGGACTTTAACCCCACCCCCCACAAATGACATAGGTTCATAGGTGAGTACAATGCAATTTACAGGCCACTAAGAGCCTAGCTAAAACATTTTCAAAAGCCCCCTCTGGCATCAAGGAGAGCAGCAATTGTTTAGAGAATAATACAGAAATGCAATATATTTCTTAGTTTGACAAGGTTTGAATCTAAGCACTGAATAAATACTGTATTTATGAAATAACACTAAATTATATTTAAGGTATAAAAACGATAACTAATCAGCTATAGATTCTGGATCATCTAATGCCATAGCTTGATGAGGAAGTCTCCTAACACACTGAAAAAAAGAATATTTACTGTTTCCTTCCTGAAGCAGTTTGTTATTACTTTGATAGCATGCCATCACTACTTAGTATGACTTGGTGTTCTGTGATGTAATGTGAATGTTTGGTAATGTATGCTTTACTATATCTCTTTTCTGGCATGTATTATGAAACACATACCGCAGATAAAGTGGTTATGTTAAGAATGCAATCCAGATTTCAGAACTGGAGATTACAAAATGTTCTTGAGTGATCAAACAGCTTAAATGTTCATTCTTACTCTCAGAGACCAGCACAAATAACTTAGTAGCAACCTTATCAACTTTATCAGCATAAATTAGTACATAGTTGTACCACTTATAGATAAAAGGATTCTGACCATTGGCATGCCTTCAGATACTGTCTGTATGCTGAACTAAGCAGAAAAAAATGAACACTCATTTGAGTCTTTTTTACCTCAGATTTCTGTTTGCTTACATTTGGTAACTATATGAGTGCATTACACCTTGGAGCTAAATTTCTTGCAGAAACTAGGAATAGATAATGTTACTTCACCTACGAGTTTCTGCTATTCAACTTGACAAGGCCTCAATTGACTTAATTTAACTCATCAAAAAGTCAATCCAACAAAAATCAAGTCCCCCTGAGCCACCACACATCCCAACTCCATAATCACTTAAATACTGAAGAAAGTATACATTCCACAAACAAAATAGATCACTGGTGGTGTACACTTAGAAACTGCACTGGCAGTACTTTCCTGTGGACTATGGTGATGAGGAACCTGAACTCAACCAGAAGAGACCACATCCTCTTTACACTCAATAAAGGGTAGCTAAAAATGCTGCCGCAGTAAGAGTAAAAATGAGCACGTTTTAAATAGCAGATATGACATAGGTATAAATAACACAAACTATCAAACAAATCAGTGATAACAGTATGACTGCAGAAAGGACAAGAAAGCAAAGACTACTGAGTGGGCTGCTGCTCATAGTCAGTTTGCTATTTGTTTTACAAATGAATTTCTTAAAATCCATTAAAAAAATTATATAATCAGCAACTTAATCACACTGTTTTTTATTAAATTTAGATGAAATGCAAGAATACACAAAAAAAAATGTCAGATTCTGAGCCAAATCACAGGACTATCTGGAAGAGGATTATATCAAACTGATGAGTTAAGTTATAGTAAATCCATTGAAGATATATGTTCCAAACTACCACTGAGCTGCTTTACTTCAGATATAACTAGAACAAACTGCCATTTTTTGACAAATATTCATACAGCAATAATTTCCAAAATATCTGAAGCACTGTTGTTGAAAAGATGAATTCAAGGAGCACAACATATTGTTGAAATAGCATTGGTGGGAACCAACTAACATCCTCAAATGTCACCCTCCAAAGGCAGAAATTTACTCCGATCACAAGTAGGTATATGTTAAAGCAGAAGAATTACATTTATAATGTACGTTACATTGCTGTCCTTCCAGTAATGAATAGCATTTAAATAAGACATCTGAAAATAGCGATGATAAGCATCATAATACCAATTTGCTGTTTTTGAAACTGAACAAATGTATTCTCCCAGTTTTAATTTCATTTTTTTTTTACTTTAATACCAAATATTGTTTCCCATTGAATTTTACTAGTGAAGGACCATGATCGGTATAGTTTGTGTGTGGGTGTGTGTATTCTTTGACTCACTACTGGACCAGCAAGATGTTTTGTTATTGTAAGTTTTGTGGCTATTTGTTTGAGCATACAGTTGATGCTCATTATTATGAGATTTGTATATGTGAATGTCACCATGACACAGTTGCAGTGTATGGAGTAACTGAAATTATGCTCCAATATTGGGAAAAGGATAAACTTGTTAATAGCTTTCCTAGCATGATACCTGATCTTAACAGTGCTTTAGGTGGGTATCTAACAACTGTTAAGCACATCCCCCTAAGCTCTATTACTATCAAGTCTCATATTTGGAACTAACAGAAGACAGTGTAGGCCAGCAAAGAAGAGCAGCAAAAAGGAAAACTGCTTCATTTCTACCTGCTCTCTGTGCCTCCCAACTATCCCTAAGTTTGTCTTGTACGTTTACTCTGTCCCTTGTAAATCTTTTGGTTTTCAGGTAAATAACTGAGGATTACAGTCAATTAATAATACTAGACATTAATGTTTCATACCACTTTTGTTCAGAAAATGCATATTGATGAAAACATATGGTTTTATTACTTTTAAGTGAAAAAGAGCTATATATAAAACTGTCCATGATTTTGAACCTTTGTCCCATTCCCCACACCACAGTATTTTTGGATTTGTTCAGAATTCTTAAGCAAAGTAGCTGAGAGGTGGGCACTGTCTGTTTTAACCATCTAACTACTTTACCAGCTTCCAAAACTGGTAAAACACTTCATGTTCCTACACTTTTTTATTTTTTTCTATAACTGTTAGTACATGAAGCAGATAAAGCTTCATGCATTGTAAAGAATTATGATTGGGTTGAAGATCATAACCTTTTATTATGTGCTCTCATCATAGATGCCTAAAATCACCTCTAGAGCTTCATTCATAAGATGAATTTCTTGGCATCATTACCTTGAACATATAATAAGCTGATTATGATTGCAGATCCCATCATGATCCTCTGTTATTTTCAGAGACTTGTAACACTAAATTGTTATAACAAAGATATTGTGTATCGATTTTTTCAAAATGTACTGTAGTATAATCCTAACAGACTTCTGTTGCTATTACTAGCAAACCATCTGAGAGAAGGTTTCAGAGTTCTCTGTGTAGGGAGGATATGGCTATGCTATTATTCTTTTATGGAGACCACAGACAAGTCAGCTATTTTCAGTCCTGCATATCAATATTTTCTGTAGCAGGATGTAATCTAAGTTTCTATGTATAACCATAAATCATTAGTAATTTGGCAGCACTTAATGATCTTAATGCTTTTCTAGTCACAGTTAGTAATGAACAAGGAAGAGAAATACTCAAAACCTAATGGCAGATGACTGTGCAGTAGGATCAGATATGAAGAATACATCCAATGTGGAGAATTCATCAAATGTGGAGAATGCATCAGATGCAGAAAATGGATCCGTTATGAAGAATGCATCTCATGTACTGCCCCACCTGTAAATTTGAAGTGATGGGTGTATGACAGTTGAACGTTTTTTTTTTTTCAAAATATATAACCATGTATTTGGCTTTCCTTTCTATAGAAATTTTGTTTTATATTAATTAGAAGTAATCCTACTATAGGAGAGCAAACAAACAAACAAAAAAATGAGAATCTTTTTTGATGAGCAGGCTTTTGTTAAAGTATACCTTTCCAAAAGAGAAAATATATGGATATCTAGAAAAAGATATGAGGAACCTGAACAAAATAGTTGCAGTGATTATGTGACAAGGAGAAGGAGGGAATGTCTGAAAGAGCAGTTTAAAATGAATATAGTCTTGTTGCTCATTTAGAGTAGTTGGATATGGAAAACACTTACGTTTTTCAAGGAAGTATTGTGTTGTCTTAGGACAATAAAGGAATATAGTGATTAATTGTTTTATTAGATTTACAAATGGGGTGTCAGTAGTTATTGGTAATCCGTGGTGAATCTATGTGGTGAATATGCTTTCATTTAAAACAGCAGGATATGAGGAATATAACTTCTGGTGGTCAACCAAGGTTCATCTTCCAATAATGTTAGGATTGGTATGATAATTATGTGTTCTTCCTTAAAGCCATGTTCTTCAATCCGAGTAGCCTATATTTATTCAAGTGAAAATCAAATCAAAGGATTCGGGAATTTGGGGCAAATTATAACATACTTACAGTGGTTCTTTAACTACAGTTATGTTGGGTGTTTTCCATAAGTCTTGGAGGAGAACTAAAGAAAGATGTAGATGGTCATTTGCTTAGATGGCTACATGCCTTCAAGAATTCCAGATAGTTTGTCTAGGTCTGCTGTACCTGTATTTTGGATTTTATCAATAGGTAAGTTTTGACTGATTAATTATTTAATGATGTATTTATTTAAATATTTGTTAACCAGGTAAGCAAGGACCTGGTTCAGGTATGACCTGGGCCAAATGGAGTACAATGATTAAAAAATGGAGGATGCATATAATAAAATAAAATACAATTAGGCTGGATAAAGTAGAAGCAGGAACTGCATAGCTTTGAGAAGGTAACTACAAACAATGAGTATGCCACACATCAGAACTCAGTAATAGAGCATTGATGGTTTAGAGTAGACAGTTATGTTTATTTTCACAATCTTTCTGGATTGTTGCTAATGACCTTATCAAATATGGTATGGTTACTTGATGGAACTATTTTGACTTCATCAATGTTTGACAGAAACAAGTAAGCTTGACATTTGTGTGAACAGTTCCAGTTAGAAGTAATCCAAGATGCAAATATATATATATACATATAGATAGATAGATAGATAGATAGGGGTGTGTGTGTGTGTGTGTGTGTGTGTGTGTGTGTGTGTGTGTGTGTGTGTGTGTGTGTGTGTGTGTGTAATATTAAAGAACTCACAGATATATGCTATACCTCTTTGAAGAGGTCACTTAGAGTAAAGACGAAATGATAGGTGAACACATTCTAGTTATCCGAGTTCTTGCTGTGCATCTTGTTACAAGTGTCACATGGTGGCAGAAGTAAATAATTGTATTCACTTTCAAGTTGTTTTTCATTCTGCAGTGTAGAATCATAATTTACTGAACTCTGTTCAGTTTTGAATTAAAGCTGACACTACAGTTTTCACTCACAGTAAATAATTGTATTCCCTTTCAAGTTGTTTTTCATTCTGCAGTGTAGAATCATAATTTATTGAACTCTGTTCTGTTTTGAATTAAAGCTGACACTACAATTTTTGCTCACATACTTTGTTCTTTTATTGAAAGAAGCTCCAAATGTAACTACGGGGAATTCTCTCACTGCAAGTTAATTAAGCAGTAGCCTCAAAATTGTGAGTACAGAAATATTATTCCTTTCCTTCCTTTGAAGCAAAATAGCTGAGAAACCTAAAAGGTACACTGTGCTGTGTTTCTGTGTGACACAAGAAAAATAGAATGCATTGAATATTTTTACAGTTAAGGAAGATGAAGGAGGCAAAATAGACCAATAAAGTAAATTTAAAACTATTGTGAATCTAGAAAAATATTCTTTACAAGAACTAGGGATTATTGGAAATTATTGCTCCTTTCTATTGACAAGGTTGAATAAAGCCCTATGGGCCAGAGGACCTGAGTCTGATTAGTGTCATGGCCACCTTCTGAAGCTGGCCTGAGTGCAGGAAGGAATGATGAAGATTTGCTTGCTTCACTTCTCTTCAGAGGAAGAGGTATGACATGCTGATGGGATGTAAGCCACACTCTGTGGTTTTGGGGTGACTAGAATTCAGATCAGCAGCTTCTTAGGCATGCAAGAAGGCTTAGGAAGAGTTACTTCCCTAAGACCTGGGATACAGATGCTCCTAAACCGCACATATTTGCATAAAGTGGCCAAGAAAGAGTATGCCAGCATATAAAGGGGATAAGGTCATAAAACTGCCAAAGCCAACACCTCCGCAAACAGTTATGTTAGCTGTCTAGCCATTTCACCTTACATGGAACTCACTTCACCAGCTAGCCATGAAAGAATTGATGAGACTATAGTATGCTGGACTTGACTGGAAACAACTGAAATGAGACTGGAAAGAAAGTCTTTATTTATTGATTACGCAAAGTTGTGTTTAACAGGTGCCAGTCTCTCCTTTATGGACCAAGACTTTTTGTACTTTCACAATAGTTTGCAGACACTGTCATTCGGTTAATCATGCTTCATTAGATGTTAGAATATCCAAATATTGTCTCCATTAACAGTGCTGATAAACAATAACAGTCTGTAGAAATGTTGGAATGCTGGTTAGTAATAACAGTGCTGCTAAACATATCCAAAGCAGTCTTTATTTGACCTTTCTTATATACTCACTCTGGAGTGTCTGTATTGTAGAGACCCTTTTACATACAAGTCCAAAACTAACTTCCTTTCTGGAATGTTGGATATTTAATGGAATGCTTTAAACACCTCTTTAGTCTTGATAGTCTTGGTGTCCAAGCCTGGTCTTGTGTGTGCCTCATTGTCTAGCATTCCATTATTATGTACAGCTTTCCCTTGAGAAAGGAATGTTCTGTATTTCTGTATCTTTCTTTTCTAATAAACCGTCTTTCTCTGAAACATGTCTGCCTCTATATTTTCAGGCATATAATTCTACCTTAATGTACTATAGTGAATTCACTAAGAATACCCTCACTCTAACAACTGGCAACCCCATCCAAGGTTAGTTAAAGTAGGTAATATGGCTTAATATGTGAGCTGAAGATGTATAATGGCACAAGGGGGATGCTGTGCTGCAGCTGCTACAGATGAACAGCCCAACTCATCATTATGATGGAATTGCAAAAAAGAAAAGAAAATGGAAACTAATTATACTTATGCTTCTTACCTAAAAGGCAAACCCAAAGACTGTGGCTTTAGTGAGTAGCATGATATGTTGATAAGAGACAAAATTATTGAAACATATGTTACTGATCTAAACAACAGAGCCAAAGACTGAATTTAATGATAAGCATAATATGTTGATAAGAGGCAAAATAGCTTTGGTTATAAAAAATTACCAAACAAGAAGAAGGTTTTATGACAACCAGGTCTGACTTCATTAAAAGCTATGGATCTATATAAAGTATGTTAAATTGTAAATAAACAGTTAACAGAACTATCTGAGGAAGTTGAAGTACACAACAAAAATGGGAGTCAAATAATAAAATAAAATTGAAGTGAAAACACAATAACAGTACTGGCAATAAGAAAGTGTGTGGTTGTCTAACATTTTTGGCAAGGTGCCACATATTAAGTTTGACACGGTTTAAGGGGCAATATTAATAGTATGAATCTGCTTTTTTATTTCTACCTCAAAGTCAGAGCACTCTACTACCTCACAGTAAAGAACATGGAAAGAGTAACCATTTTTAAATCAATTCTGTGAGTCTTGGGCAAGGAGCCATGTTAGCTACTCAGGTACAAAACCTGGAGTTACAAGATGATTCCAGTGAGAAGGCTTTCTCTACACTATATTTGTTGTAACTGTGCAAATCCACTTGAACATAATTAGCACTATTCCAAACCAAGTTATAATTTCACAGAAATAAGGTCCATTAAAACCAGGAATGAAGCCCTAATTATGAACCAGATGACCAACTTTGACTATCTGCTTGGCCCTTAGAAGAGCCAGGCAAAGCAGGTTGGAAGTGAAGCTAATACTGGCTTGCCCATCCTGAGGAGAGGGAAATGGCTGACTTTGTCAACCAAATTAGTTCTGTGTATGCAGTGTCTTGCACAAAAAGAATGACTACAGGACCAGAGGCATGGGCTTGGTGGGGTCTAGTTTAGTTGACTGGGCTTCTTAAAATGTTGAAATTCACATGGTCAAGACCATATGATTAACATTTTAAAAATTGAAATGGATTGTAATTGAGGTTGGGGTACAGTGGTGATCAGGGAGTGTGCCCTTTTTCCCACTATAGTGCAATCTCAGCCTTGGTGTATATTATTAACAGGAGGTGTGTGTGTGTGGGGGGGGGGGGTGCAGGTGAGCTTTCCTCACTGCAAAAATGCTTCTTGTGTTGTTTTCTTGCTTTTTAACTTTTTAAAAATGTCAATCACATGGTCTTGACAATGTGAATCATGGCATTTTATAAAGATGATCAACTAAACTAGATCCATGCTTGATATTAAAAGGCAGTGATGGTAGCCTTTGAAGACATGTCCATGGGTGAAAACTGGTGCCTAATTCAGCCTCTACATGGAGGGTTAGGGACTTAAACAAAAGCTCCCAAAGGCTGCCTGTAGGAAAGTTCCTGAGTAAGAGAGGGCTGATGGGCAGCAAGCAGAAAGGGGAAAAATAGAATTAAAAGGAGGAAGTAAAATAAGCTGAATAACACTTCTATGAAATGTAGAAGTGCCTTCAAACATTAAAATAAACCAACAGTACTATAGATTGCACAAATGCCAGTAAAAGCATATTACATTCCAACTACATGTTTCAACTTATATAGGAGACCTGCCCTATGTTGAGCTGGTCTGGTAGACAAAGCCTTGGCTTTATAGTACTTGGGTTCAGTCCTGCACTCTAAATCAGTGGATGATGTTTACAGTATGTCAGTAAACATCAGTATAATCTTCTCTATTTGGTCTCATAGCTCTTTGCATACAGCTTCTACCTCATAGAAACATGTTTAATTTCCAAACTCTATCAACCTTTGAGCATGAGAGGAAGAAATACCCAACATTTGGCTAGAGTTGTTTAATCTCTGGTGTAAATATTGATTCTACAAAACCATGTAAAAATTCAAAAAATAAGATTGCTTCAAGGAAGTTGCATCTTACTGAGGTAAAACATGAGAACATGTCTATAGACACTACCAAAATGTAAGTAGTTGATTCTTCAAGAATGAAAGCCCAGCATGATAGGGAAGCTCAGAATTAATAAAGTTTTGAATTTAAACTAAATGTAAATGCTGAGCATATTATTGTCAGAAAGCATGTCTAAACCATTGGATCTCAAAGGTAATGAAAGGAAACCAGTGTGCACATTACTAACTTGTTCATCATACTAAACAAAACCATTGTGTCAGAAGCTATTCACATGCACATGCCAAAAATAGAAAGCATAAAATCCTCTTTAAATAATGAAGCTGATCAAAAAGATACTTTGCATAGAATTTGTATTTGGATTGTTTGAAGTTTGTCACTGTGAAATATATTCACAGTATGCAAGTACAGATGTAAATATGTACAGAAAAAGTTGCAGTCATTCAGCCATCTCAAATGTTGTACAGATATATCACAAACATATCTTACAATACTATTTTGCTTTATTTACAGTGGGGTTTAGATTGCCAGGAAAATAATGTATTCAAATAAACCTCAAAACTAAGAAAGGATATATTAAATCCAAAATCTAACCCAGCAGTAAGCATTCCTAACTGAATGAATGAATGAATGAATAGTAAGGTCATTCTTACAAAGTAGGACAAGATTCACATGCACTAATCCACATGATCTGAAGAAAAGGCTTATAAGAAGTTGAATAAGTAATCTTGGTTAAAATAAATGCTAAGTTTCTTCAATATTAGAAGCAACTAGATGTTCTAATAGATAAAACTAGATGAAGAAGGTTTCAAGTTGGGTCATTTAAAATATTTTGGAAGGTATAGATTTGTTTGACTTCTCTTTGGAACAATATCAACACTAGAGACATTTTAAAGACAATTTCTCTTTGGAACCCTATCAACACTAGAGACATTTTAAAGACCAATTGCATGTGTAGTTGAAGGCTTAGGAAGTGTTGTGATCAGAAGTAATTATCTGCTTGGGTTGAGCCAAACAAAAAAATGAATATAAGGGACTGTTGCAGGTGTTAAATGGACTGAGATATTACAATTATAAATTAAACACAATCTAAATTAAGCAAATGTGGGCATAAAGTAAAACTGGCAAGTCTTAGACTTATGTTTCAAACGTATGTTTCATATTCTGTTATCACAGAGACTAAAGGCAGACTCAGAAAAAGTCAGAGCAAAAAATTGAATGATAAATCCAGAAGACAAACCACCAGGGCTGAGATGATTAGAAAGGATGCTGTATCTTATTTATTTATGTTTTATTAACATAATTAGCTTGTATGTGGCAGAACATTTTTAGAGGGCAACCTATAGAGAAGGGCTCCCAATGTAACCCTTTTGCATGACAGGATTAAGAACCATGCCAAGTTTATGCCTCACTTAAATGCCTAATAATTATAAAAATAATTTTGCCTCTAAGAAAGCTATTTGTAAACAATATAACATGGAACCGAAGTAATGAACAAGCAAATAGTTTTTGAAGTGCTTAAAAACATTAACACAGAAGCACCTGAAATTCTGGAATATTATGATATAAAAACTTAAGTTGTATTGCATGTGGATATATGTCAAATGACAATTTAAGCTGTAGTCTTAAAAGAAAACAAAGCAGTTCTTTATAGGTCAAAAGTATTTAGAGATGTACCAGAGGCAAGCATATATACATACATACAAATATACACACATGCAAATATTTCAAGTGCTGGCATTAATACCTTTCTAGCCTGACAATATACCAAAATAGTTGTTCCCATAATGTTCAGGCTGTTCTTGAAAATATCTAAACTAGTGCTTGCTTTAATGTAATTTGGCAGTCTGTTTCATGCATCAGCTGTTTTCTTAGAGAACCTATTAGAACACTTCTCATTCTTATAGAATCTTCTACATAGGTTGTCTGATGATTCTCTACTTTTTAATAATCCCAAATATTGCCAGAGGTAGTTATTTCTATATGCTCTATATACCTGAATATGGTCTCCTCTTAAATATCCGTGTGAGACACTGTACAAGTTCAGATATTTTAGTCTTTCATAATAACTTAAATTTACCCATCTGTGGATGCCCTTGGTATATTTCTGCTGTACTCTTTCCAGTTTACTCATGCTTGTTTTCTTATAAAGTTTCCATATTGTTATGCTATGCTTAAATTAGGGTCTAATATAACTAACAACAATGACTTCATCCTTTCTGATTTCCTAGACATTATAAATCTTTTTATGCAACCTATGGTTCTATAACTATCATTAACCAATTGGTTGATATGATTAGAAAAACTCAAAACAGCATCCATCCATATACCCAGGTTCTTAAATGAGTCTGCAGTTTCAATAATTTTTATTAGTTGCCTTTCAATTTGTTTCCCAAATCTCATATGCTTAGTTTGTGATTTATTTATCAGCATATTGTATTATTCTCCTGTGCCCAAATGCTCAATTTAATCAAGTTCTTTTGCAGACATGACCTATTACACATGTAATCAATTTACCCAGTTTCAAGTAATCTATATACAGACTGTTTAACACCTCAAATGAAAAATATAGAACTAAAAAATAAAATCTAAACATGTATGGGTTTAGAACAGAGCCTAGCACCCTGACTGTAACCAAGAATTTCACTTGTCCAATTGCTGCTCACACTGAAAATTTGAACTGCTAGCTATATGGTGAGTATTTGAGAAATCCCATGAACTATTTATAGTAAGGAAGTACTAGTAGAATGAAGCCATAAGTAATAAAATATATACAGAATGTGTTTGTACATGGTACCTCTGATATTTCATAGAGCATTACATAATCTTCAGAAGTATGACTTGAAAGTGAAACAGAGACCAAACAGGAATCAATATATTGCAAGTATGCTGAGAAGAGTACATTTACTTGTACAAACCATAAATTTACACCGGGGGTTTCACCCATGTCCCTCTTACACAGGAGCAGCTGGTGCTGATCTTAGATTTGCATGCAAACATGGGCTATAAATCTTGTTCCACAAGGGAACAAGGGTATAACATGACTAGGCTTGTAGGGGGCTTATGGTCAATAGCCTAGTAACCTCCTATGATCCCATGAAATGAAGGATCACTAGTGAAAGATTTAAAATTATTCAGGTGATTCCACATTTTTGGAACAGAGAAAACAAAAGAATTTTAGTCATGCACTAACAGCAATTTAAAAATGCACTTATTAAAATAAATAAAATGTGAGGATGGACAGAGTAAAATAATCTGGTAGAAAGAATTTACAGTCCTATCTTTCCTTTTGGGGACTAAATAAGTTTTTTTCCAAGGCTTAATGTTCAATGCTGACATAATTATTGCACCTAACCAGTGTGATAAAAAAATGTTTGAGAGAATGTATGAGTCACATATTGGTATAATGATATACAAGGAAAATATAAGGTATAATCCTAGTTATTCTCACTAGAAGTACAGGCCAATCTAGAACCAAATGGTATAGGTTAATTCAAACACCAAAATGGAAACTGGTTAGGCTTAAGAAGGCACACAAGGTCACTTAGCTTAGTATTTAGCTATGAACATTATGTACTTGTTAAAAATGTTAAAACCATGTATAACACACACAGTAGCATCAATCCTGCCTGGCACAAACTTGTTTCACTTCAAAAAACAACGAGTTTAATATATAGAGAATGTCCAAGTACCCAGAATTGATTAACTGGACAACTGCTATAAGCAGCAGTATAATACGTTTATTGAGGTCTAGCTTCCAAAAGCTAAGGAGTGTCTCATGTTTGCATGTCAGACAATGATCAGGAGTTCATGAGTATTGAATTTAAGAGATTAGAACAGCACTTGAGAGTTCAAGAAGCAGTGGGCAGTACAGAGGTATCAAACCCATGTCACTACATTTAGTGCTACATTTAGTGCTAGAGAGAGTGATAAATAAATAAAAAATCCATAAATAAATAAATATGCAGAAAAGTAGAACATGAGACTACAGATGATCAGCTTGGATTCAGATCAGGATACGACACGTCAAATCCAATGTTTGCAGTAAGACAGATAGTGGAGAAGAAGCTAGATATTCTAGACTTTGAGAAAGCATATTGATGCAAAGTCCAGCAAACATTAATACAATTAGTGTACTCTATATACAAGGACTCAGTGTTAAAAAAAAAGTATAAACAGTGTTTGGACTCTCAGAGGGTTTCCTAGTGGGAGTGGGTGTTTATCAGGGTTTAGCTCTGAGCCAACGAAAAAACAACCAGCCAGCGTATTCCACAGATTTATTAGGTACAATAAAACTCTGACATCTCGGCTCTATCCCAAAGCCTTCAAGGAGTAAAATGCATTCAAAAAGACTTGCCTCTTATACTCTATACAAACAATTATTCAATTAAAATATCAGATCAAATATTTCCAATTAAGCTCTTCATTGAGACCACATGGATGCAATGTATTAAATTTAAGAATAAATAAAGACTCTTTAGTCAACGATCTGTTATTTAAAACATTTTCATTAAACTTTGAAGTTTTAATCTTTTCCAAAACTGTGCCTTGTAGCCCCCCCACCATCACTATTATGAAAATGTTCAAAGTGGGCTGCAATAGAGCTCTCTTGTTTCTTATTTTTTATATCCCTAATATGCTCTAACAGTCTGATCTTGAAAGCTCTTTTTGTTTGTCCAATATAATATAAATTGCATGGATATTTAAGTGCGTATATCACTGCTTCTGTACTACAAGTAAAAATGCTACTAGTATTAAATGGAATGTTATTAATAAAATCAAATTTGTGTACTATAAACTTACATGCTTTACATCTGTTACAACCCACAGTTCCAACACTAGATATATTTAGATTCATTTTCACCTCTGGAATACTAAATTTACTTTTAACAATAAAGTTCTGTATATTTCTACCTCTTCTATAAGAAAAAGCTAGCTTGGCTTTCAGCCACGAAGTTACATTTTTCAAAGAACATAAATAGTTCCAAAAATATCTCACTACTTCAGAAATTTTGGAACTGTGCCATCCATAAGTAGAGACAAAATATATAGTCTCTAAAGATTTATTACCAATATCCTTACATAAGACTGTATTTGAAAAATATTTAGTATTATTCCCATTTATAAAAGAGCATCATTTTTTCCAACTGTATTCCATCAAGCCTTTTTCATATCCTCTTTTATTAATCATTTCCACTGTTATTTTCATTTCTTTATGTAGATCTTCCATATTGTTGCACAGCCTAAGTATCCTAAGCATTTCACCATAAGGAAGAGCTTTTAGAGTATGTACAGGATGGCAACTATCCCTATGTACATAATTGGTACCTTGGTCAAATTTTTTATGTACCTTAGTCTGTAAACTCACCCCATCTTTAATATTCAATTCTACATCTAAAAAAGAGATATTTCTACCATTTGAAATCCATCAAATTGAAGATGAAACCTATTATTATTTAAAGATTGAACAAAATCTTCCACTAGTTCCAAGCCCCCATGTGCAATAAAAATCAAATCATCTATATAGCGAAAGTACTTAATAACATGTTGTCTAAAAAATGAATTATTATAAATATTTTCCACTTCAAAGAGTCCCATACTAAGATTGGCATACATGGGGGCAAATGCAGCCCCCATGGTAGTACCCTGTTTCTGTCTGTATAAAACATTATTAAATTCAAAAAATTATTAATAAGACAGAAATAAATTAATTCTATAACACATTCTGTAGCTGGAGAAACTCCAAGAAAAAAATCGTACTGCCTCTAAACCAAAAGAATGACTAATATTTGTGTATAGACTTTTTACATCTATTGTAAAAAAAATATATACATTTTTATTCCAATTAATATCATTAATTTTATGCAAGAAATCAAACACATCTCTAACATAGGATGGGAGTGTAATAACTACTGAACAAAGATAATGATGTAGAAAAACCCCAAGAGCATGTGTGAAATACTCACATCCTGCCACAATGGGCCTGCCTGGTGGTCGATTTAAATCTTTATGTACCTTTGGAAGGCAATAAAAATGTGCCATAGTGGCCTTGTCCTTTATACCTAATTTTTTTTAATGTCCAAATCTGTAAAATATCCTAACCTATTACCCTTAGATAATAGTTCATTATATTCCTTAAGGGCAGAAACATATTGTGGCATATCTGTGACTTCATACGTATTAACGTCATTTAGATGTTCCATACACATACCCAGATACTGAGACAAATGCATAATAACTAATTTATTCCCCTTATCAGAGGGTTTAAAAATTATCTCATCCATTTTATTCAAAGAGACAAGAGCTTGCCATTCCATTTTAGTTAAGTTATATACATAAGACTCTTTCATTTTTTTAAATTCCTTAAAATTTTCCTGTAATGCAAAATTCAAAACATTAGTAAAATGTATTACTTCCTCATTAAAATAGGGAGGCATGAATTCACTTTTACCCTTAATATTATCAGTATCAAAATTATAATAAGCATTCAAAGAAGATTCTGAATTACAAGTTACATAACTATCATCAGAATCAGTAGTATTATCCAAATTGTTATCAGCAATAGTATTATTAAAAGCAGCATTATTAAAAAAATATTTCAAGTGTAGCTTTCTAGACAATCTGAATATATCGCATTTAATTTCATAAAGGTGTGGAACTACCGTGGGGACAAATTTCAACCCACGATTTAATACTGCATACTTAAAGTCCGTAAATACATATCCTGAAAGATTAATAATGTAGTTATTAACTGGAGGTATCATTTGTTCTTTTACCTCATTTGTAGTCCCTTGATTGATAATGGTTTCTTGAATATTGCCCATGCGTATCTCGGACACATTTAACACCTTTTCTACCTCCCTCCCCATAGGGAGGTTCATCCCGAAAAGTCTGTGCATGTCGTACAGGCTGTTGTGCTGGAGGCAAATCTGGATATTCATCATTCTCATATTCATCTTCGTACGATGTATAGTGCCCATCTGACGCTAAAAAGGAAGAGTCATGAACTCGGGAAACAGTTTCCAGTTTCTGAAATCTTACGCGACCGCGAGATTTGTTCTTATTTATACTGGAAGTAAATGCCTTGTTGTTTTCGTAATCACGTAAGTCTCAAATCAGCTTACGCTTCTTTCTAGCAACCAGTTCCTCTTCATACTTTTGAAGTTTGGAATTAATATCTTTCAAAAAAGTATCAAGCACCGGTGCAGATGAACTGGAAGTAAGCATATTACAAGTTTGTTTAATCTGTTCCCTCAGTTCTTTTTGTTTGATTCTATCCCGATCCACAAGTATATTAATCCATTCAAGTGTACATTTATGTGCTGCAGATACCCAATGTTTGTGAAATTGTAAGTCAGTTGTATTTTGCAAATCAAACGGAAGAGTGGGATCTTTATACACTCCAAGCCCTCTCGGTGTAATATCTAGATCCAAATACTTTTGTAGTCCCATTATATTAAAAAAGGTAGATGTTTCCTTCCACATAAGTTTATCCAATTTATCAAATAGGGACTTACGTTCTTGTGGCAAAGATGTAGGCAGCCTTCTTCCTACAGTTTCAAAGGGTTTAAAACATCACTGATTTCTCTCCTGCTCCCATTTATCCCAAGTTATGCAAGGATTAGAAACACTGGATGCATTTGTATTCGTATTTGCTGAATGAGAGGGACCAATTTTATCAGTAGAGTTATTTAAAAAACTGTCCAAAGACATCTGGGAGCCATTTCCCAGAGTATCATGAAACACACGAGGCAAATTATACTGTGGATCACTGGCCATAAAGAGAATCCAAAAACCACAGAAAGACTGGAACAAATGAAAAAAACAACCAGCCAGCGTATTCCACAGATTTATTAGGTACAATAAAACTCTGACATCTCAGCTCTATCCCAAAGCCTTCAAGGAGTAAAATGCATTCAAAAAGACTTGCCTCTTATACTCTATACAAACAATTATTCAATTAAAATATCAGATCAAATATTTCCAATTAAGCTCTTCATTGAGACCACATGGATGCAATGTATTAAATTTAAGAATAAATAAAGACTCTTTAGTCAACAATCTGTTATTTAAAACATTTTCATTAAACTTTGAAGTTTTAATCTTTTCCAAAACTGTGCCTTGTAGCCCCCCACCATCACTATTATGAAAATGTTCAAAGTGGTTTGCAATAGAGCTCTCTTGTTTCTTATTTTTTATATCCCTAATATGCTCTAACAGTCTGATCTTGAAAGCTCTTTTTGTTTGTCCAATATAATATAAATCACATGGACATTTAAGTGCATATATCACTGCTTCTGTACTACAAGTACAAATGCTACTGGTATTAAATGGAATCTTATTAATAAAATCAAATTTGTGTACTATAAACTTGCTTAGCTCTGAGCCCTCTACTGTTTATATTGGTGATAGACTACATTAGCAAATAGGTCAGAAAAGCTCAACAAAGGTGCCATATGCAGACACTATGGCACTACAAGCAGACTCTAAACAGGACCTTCAGCAAATGAAGGGAAATGGAATGCAAAACTGAAAGCACAAGGGATGAAACTGTGTACAGACAAGGAAGTTTGTCATGGCAGCAAATGATGGAAAACAGAAGAAGCTTAAAATTGGGAGAGAAATGGAAAATAGTGGAACAAGTTAACAGTTTCAGGTATTTGGGAGTAATGGTAGAGGAGAAGGGAAGTCTGCATGAAGAGTTCTGAGCTATAATAAGAAGTGCTGCAGCCCACTGACACACAGAATGCCAAAGAAGCCGAACAGTATGTATGACACAAAAACATGGGTGGTGAAGGCAGAGCAGTTGAGGAAGCTTGAGACAATGGAGATGAATTGCCTGAGGTGGTAACGTTTTGTAATGCTGGGACTCACAATACCGAATGGCTGAAAATCCAGACTTACCTATGCAAAGTCAGAGATTTCCATTTCTTGGAATATTCCTTTTCTCCAAAGTATGACTATTTTGGAATGATATATATATATATATATATATATATATATATATATATATATATACTCTAAGGATGTGGGGGAGGGGATGCAATGAGCTTGCACAACTGTATAAAAAAAGTCAAAAAGAGAATAGCGATGTTCAATATTAATTTTTCTCCTGTATTTTCAGTATTTTTGTTGTTCACTGTTTTGGAACTCGACAATGCAATTCTTGACATTTCAATAGGGGGTCACCAGATACAGATGGTAAGATGCACACACGCAGTAGATGAAGAAATAAGGACATAAGAGAAGAAGCCAGAGTGGTCAAGGAGAGCAGTTTGATCACATTCAGGAAAGAAGAGGATGATTTGTTGAAGAAGATGTGACATCCAGCTAAGAGATAAATGTATTGCAATGAGAGAAGGCCTGTGACAGTCAGGCATTATTGTTGAAGAAGGTAGGACAGTGTCACTGAATTGAGAGACATGATGTTAGTTGATGGAATGCCCCAACCCTTCTGCGAAAAATGGGATAATGATGAGGATAACGGTGATGAGAATTCAGCCATGCAAATACAAACTCAAGATGCAACAATTCAAAGGACAGGTAGAGAGAACTGTCCAAACAGGGAAGAACCTGATAAAAAAGGATAATAGCTGGAGGTAAGGGTGTGCTCATCTTGTAGTTTTAGCATTTCCATTGCATAATCTAAGTCTGTTAACAGCTTAGTTATCAGTGTGTAGAAGACTGAAACATTACCAGTGTCTTTAGTCAGGAACTCCAGAAGATGCTAAGATGTGAAGACAGGACACAGACTGGGAATACAATAGACTTGTTAGGATCAATAGCTTGTGGCTTTACTTATGAGTCAAATATCTAAGCTAAAATTGTTTATTTTATTTTACTTTATTTTTTTATTTATACTTTGTTGACCAGATAAGTGATCTGGTCCAGGGACCATTTTCAGCCAGTACCCAGGCCACAATGGCAAAGACAATAACAAGCAGTAAATGCACATAGGAATACAAATAAAAATACTGCCACTAAGATACTTGACAATAATTGCACGCACAAAAATATAGTCAAGGGGTGACAGTGAAAAAGTAAAACATTAAACATAATTTACAAAAATGTATACATTATTAATGCTTAAATATAAAACTTACAATTGTATGTGTGTATATTGCATAGCTCACATTATTGTAAGATGTTACTAATGGCTAGGAATCAGCTTTTGAAAGTTGCATGGCTGTCAAAAAAAAAACAAAAAAAAACGGGGAGAATAATTACATTTGTATCACTCCCATCATCCTAGGGTAATATTGAACATGCTAAGCATCCACATTTTGGAATGGAGTCACCAGTACAGTGGAACGTTAGAAGTAGTGTAATGTTGCATTGATCCATGTCTCTGCAGCACTTTCATTTATTTTTTTTGAACAGATGGTCTCTGAGTATTTTCTTCAAAGCCATTAGGTGGTCTGTATTCTTATTTTTGTCTTGGAGAGTGATACAAACA
Organism: Protopterus annectens; assembly: GCF_019279795.1. Classification (NCBI taxonomy): domain Eukaryota; kingdom Metazoa; phylum Chordata; order Ceratodontiformes; family Protopteridae; genus Protopterus; species Protopterus annectens. The sequence continues at coordinate 494,755,811 of NC_056737.1, read as the reverse complement.
GATAGAATATTATTTGTTATTTATTTATTTATTTAATTTTACATTTGTTTGCCAAGATGGTCTACTAGGCTGAAAAAAGCCCCTTTTCAGTGGAGGCCCGGAGAGGAAAAGCTCCACATTAAGAAGAATGTTTCTGCTGCATGTCATACTCAGAATGTGATTTTTCTTGCTACTTGCACTGCCTGTGAGTGTTTTTACATAGGTAAAACTAATAAAAAATTAAAAGAAAGGAAAGGGTTGCATCTTTCGGAAATTCGAAGAAAAGCTGAGATGAATGCCTGAGCAAGCACATTTTATCTGTGGGCCTTCATCATAAGTTTAAGTTTAGGGGTTTACAAGTTGCAATTCAAGAGGAGGTGATCTAGTGAATAAAACAGAGATGATTGAATATGACTGGATTAATTATTTCAATGCAGTTAAAATGCCATGATTGAATAGTACCAATGCTATTAAGCCCATATTGAAACAAATAGATATCAATATGTATATAAGTAGTGTTTGTTTTTATTTTTATCATAATATTTAGTATAATAATAGTATAGTTATTAGTAATACTTATAATATGTAATTTATTTTAATTCATATTTGTATTTTATTATGTTTATTTTTATTCGGTCATGAGCTTGTTTTTATATGTTTTTCTATGTGTGTGTATGTTCTTTTTACTATGCTGTTTTATTTTCATTGTATTTAGCTATTTAATAACCCATGTGATTTTAAGAATGTGTATGACTGGCTTGTGTAAATATTTAAACACTGTGAAGATAATGAGATGTATAATTGCACTGAAAAAGAGATTTGTAACTCAAAAGCTTTGCTGTGTTTTATTATTTTACTCATTAAGATAGTGTTTGATGTTGGGCTCTTGTCATTTTTTCTTGGATATTCTTGCTGCTTTATCTTCAAGAGCTCTTTGGACACCAAGACTGGTTGGTTTTATGTGCACATTATGAAGAACAATCAATAAAGTTACAGTAAAAAAACGCACAGGTACACATGTCTATAAACATAAAACTTTTAGTAAGAGAGTCAACTATATTTACAACTTATGGAGGCATGCTCCATATTCCCAAAAACATTAAATCAGGAATGTAACAAGTAGGTACTGCATTGGTAGCATGTCAGTAACAAAAATGTCACTGTACAATTTGTGGAAGAGTTTACATCTTAAATAAGCATATTTAGAATTGTACTGAGTAGGTAAAAAAAGATTTGACTAGACAGGGAATGAAACATTTTCCTTCCATTTGAGCCAGGTAAAAAAATAAGTAAACAGTATTAGTAATAAAGAAAGTAGAGAAGGTGATCAATATGAACTGAAAGGGAGAAAAAATTGGTCGGGTGAGTCTAAGTGTAAGACATTATGAGGTTAGAGTTCTACAGCAGTGGAGTCTTATTAATAGACTAGAAATAGAACTGTAAAGCAGGTGTAGTGAAACTACCCAGGCATTATTGGCAAATAGAGAGCTTAGAGTAATACAGCAGGGTAGTCTAATGATAGACAAAATGCTTAGAGTAATACAGCAGTGTAGTCTAATGATAGACAAAATGCTTAGAGTAATACAGCAGTGTAGTCTAATGATAGACAAAATGCTTAGAGTAATACAGCAGTGTAGTCTGATGATAGACAAAATGCTTAGAGTAATACAGCAGTGTAGTCTAATGATAGACAAAATGCCTAGAGTAATACAGCAGTGTAGTCTAATGATAGACAAAATGCTTAGAGTAATACAGCAGTGTAGTCTAATGATAGACAAAATGTATTGTAGAAAAGATGCAGTAAAACCGTGGAAGCTTGGTGGAAAAATGGAGAGGGTGAGAGTGGAAGGGGGTATAGTAATAGAACAGAGGGTGGGATAGTGAGAGGACAGAGAGGGTAAAAAGCTTTTAGAGAAATTAATAAGGACTAGTGTGTGAGAAAGAGGATGAAAAAGGAGCTAAGAGAGGATGGATAGATCATTCAGGGTTGGTAGAGGACCAGAGCCAGTTGTTGGTGAAATGTTCTTTCAGTAGAGTTTTAAACTTTAGCATGTTGTTGGTATTGATTATTGTTTGGAGTATGGAGTTCCAGATTTTGGATATCTTATTTCACACATATCAAGCGTAAGCTGGGCTTGTAAAACTGAATGCTATCAATATTTCGTACAATATAGGATTGGTTTCTAAATTGCAGCCTGCTAAGTAATGGTGGTTAGTAACAACCATTCAATATTTTTTATATGAGTGTATTGAACAATAAGGCAGCTCCAGCTGTAAAAGGTGGACAGTTGTTTGAGTTGAAAGTAGCACAGTGATGCTTGTACTTGTCAGCTAGGTATATGAATGTAAGCATTTTTTTTTCCTCACATGACTGAATGCGCATAGTATTTAGTGCAGAGAAAGAACTGAAATTAAAGGGAGGCAGTATTGCAATCTGGAGAGGAGTACATTTCTGTCAGTTCTTAGTGGGTCAAAGAGAATATGGTTAGTTGCAAAAGAGAGACTAAAGATATATGTTTGAAACACAAATGACTGGAGAGTCAGACACATACTGAGAAAAGGACAGTGGTACAATGAGTTAGAGCGACTTGAAATAATAACACATATTGCATCTCTCCAGTATAAAAACAACAAGAACTGTCCAAAAAGGATGATTAGAAGTCTGAGAACAACTCTATTAAATAATGAATATCACTGAGGGAACCAGCTATATGGGCATTCTGAGAGCAAACCATGAAAATAAAGACTGAAAAGTTGCATTTATTGCCATGCCCATTTGATGCTCTGTGTTGATATAAAAAGACAATGACATGCTTAAACAAAGTTTTAAAGTTTCAACTATGGCCATAGAACTCAACAGAGATCATTATAGGCCTCTATCCACCTTGCCAATGGTCAAAATACCTTTCCCCAAACCATAGTTTTCTACCCCCCCCCAAATATTAACTTTTCTCAACATCAGAGGTAAACATCTCCCATCTGCTCTGTTCTGAAAATAATTGTTCCCTAATGTTAAAAGCTTTCTCCTACCATCTACTTGCAACTGATTGATCCCGGTACACTTTTTGAGTGAAACAAAATTTATTTCAAGCAAACACATAATTTCTTGACTTCTCAAACATTTAAAAAGCAAATTCAGGTCCCCGCACAGGTTTCATTAATGAATATAATGTCTAATTAACCTTTCTTCATATGCCAAGACTTTGAGACCCCTAATCTGTTTAATAAAAAACATTTGGCTCTCTCCAGCTTAATTGTCAGTTCATGAAAAGGCACAAAATCCTGAGCGAAAGCCCATTAAAGGTCTCACAATTGTTTTGTAAATTGGACTGCCTTGGCTATATCTAAACAAATTACATCAGCCTTCATGCCCATATCCAGAGCCTTGACTACATATGAATAAAAGGCAACAAAGTTAGTAATGGTTGCCCTTCCTGAGGAAAATCCATATTAAAATTGTTGCTATTCCAGTTTTGCTCCTACAGTTTAATATTCTGCTTATCATTTACCTGGTTAAAGTTGCATTCCAGTACCTTTCTTTTCCCCTGTTCTTTGTGTCTGCCTCACCCTCCAGTGAGACACTAAGCTAAAGATTCTGAAATTGTAGCTTGCCTTGGATCATTGACCTGTAGCTTGATGAAGTGTTATTCTAGTGCATTTATGTTCCCGTTATTTTTGTTGCCTCATCCCCCACTGAGATATTAAGCTAAAGTTTTTGAACCAGCACCAGTATTGGCTTTATTTGACCATATCCCTCTCTAGCAAACGTGCTTCTTCTTTGAACTTTTCCAACTCGCCCACCCATTTCTTGTAGTGGTTTTATAAGGCTGTGTATCTGGCCTGATGTGGTAATCTGATTTCTCTCTCCCCTCTCATTGCTATTGTCTGTTGTATAAGCTATTTAAGTATGCTTCCCACCGATTGTTTTCCATAGATCCGTGGTACTAAGTGATCACCCAGCAAACTGATATTGTTCTTGAGTAAACCTCCTTTACTAAATATTGTCCCCTGCTCATTTCCCCAGAACTTAGCAAAGCTTGGCATTCTATCCCGAGTTCCAGAAGTATTTTACTTGTACCCAGTGTCATCCAGCCATGCTAAGTACTTTCGATTGCTATATCACATTTGCTTAAGTTATTTTGAGTAATCACTACTGTTTCCTGCTTTCATTTTTGCATTTCACTGTATTTTTACCCTTCTTGTCACTTTACTGCTGTAAGACTGTCTTGAAATCAACTTCAGAAAGAGTCATCAGCTAACTGTTTAATTGGTTCATGGTAGTATTGCACTTGTGGGTCTCTTCTGCTGTGTTTTAAGATTAGGAAGACTGGGTTTATTCATCTTGTAGCAGGAGTGTAGAATTTGGTATTGTGTAAACATTAAACTTAGTAGAATTGTGTACTGTTTAGCATAATCTTCACCAATAAAACACATTTATTAGTCTCCACCAACAAATCAACCTTAATAGCCTTCTATTCCCAATGCACCACTCCCTTGTTGCTCACCAATCAAAGGACTGGACAGCATGAATATGCAATTTTCTAACTTCTTTGAAATCATCTTGGGGCATATGGGCATCTTGAGACAATGTAGCAATTGCATCATGTTTATTGACAACAATTTAATCCTTAAAGAAACAGACACTCCAGTGAGAGGTGTACGTGCACAATGACACTGGAGGTGAAACTCTTGCATACAAGTATACATAAGGTTGTCAAAACTACACACACCACCCACTTCACATAACATGCAGCACACACATAGACTAATGTATGCTAAGGCACTTAAAAGTAATTTACCTGAACAACAAAGATCACCTAGACTGCCCATTGGCAAGGCTATTCCTCAGCAAGCCCAAAGGCACTCAGATAAAACAACATCTAACACCACAAATTATTTTCACAAACATAAAAACTCTCATCAAACTAAATATACAACTAAGAGGGCTTATTATGTCACATAAAGCCACTTTTGAGGATGTGATAGCCTCCCAGCTGGAAGCTAACTTAAGGCCTTCTTCAGCTATGTCAGAAACCTCAAAGAAAGCACACAGCAATATGCTGAACTGGTCATTAATGGTTCCACATTCCCTGAGCCTGGCAATATAACAAACCTGTTAGTGGACAAATTCAGTTACAACTTTACTCCCTTTCACTCCAAACAATCCTCCAAGAAATACTCTCAAACATAATCCCTTCAAATATAACTAGTTAGTATTTCCTGGCTGCAGTCACTAAAACCAAAAACACAGTCTCAGTGGATCCCAATAATATCCCAGGATGCATCCTGAACAGTCTGAAATATGACTTATCAGGACCCCCTAGAGTTATTGTTTAACTAGTCTTAAAACAGGCTTTGTTCCACAACAATGGAGGACTGTGACAGTCATCCCACTTTATAAGAAAGGACCTTCAACAGACCCTGGAAACTACAGATCCGTTAGTTTGACTTGTCTTATTTGCAAAGCCAAGGAAAGCATTATCATGGAAATTATGAATGAACAAGGACATAGGAAATCTCCAGACAATGGATCCATCTCAGTTTGGCCTTGTCAAAGGAAGGTCATGCTTAATGAACCTGGTGAACTTCTTTGAAAAGGTCACTAAGGCAGTGGCTCCGGGGAAAGTGGTGCATATTGCTTACCTAGATCTGGCTAAAGGACTTAATACAATACCCCACCGGGGCATTGTCAACAAATTACAAAAAAAATGGTTAGGATAAGTGAGGCCACTCCCACAAAGAGGCCGGTCACCAGTGGAGTCCCTCAAGGCCCTGTGCTGGTCCCATTTTTCTTTGACATCTACTTCTCAGAGGCTAAAGCCAATTTCAAAGGCCTCTGGCTGACCACATTTGCAGATGATTGCAAATTGGAAGCAATCATCAAATTCCCCCAAGATGAAAGCACCCTTCAGGAAGATCTAACATATCCATGGATTTGGCACCAAACATTTGTGTTAGAACTCAGTGCCAAGAAATGCATTATAGTACCTTCTGGGAAGTCAGACACCCTGAATAACTATATCTTAAATAAAACACCCTTAAAACATGGTTCACTGGTCAGGGATCTGGGAACTCATGTAAATAGTAACCTAGCATTCAACCAACGTGTGCAAACTAATAATAAAATCCTGTGTTGCTCAACTTATAAGTAAAGGCATGGTACTGAGGTCCAGCAGCATCATCATACCACTCTACTTGGCCCTCATCAGACCTATCATAGAGTATAATCCCCCTTCAGTACATACCTGACAAGACACATGCAACAATTGGAACATTCACAAAGGTTCCTTGCAAAAAGAATACAGGGAGTAAACACAATGTCCTTTGCTGATCACCTGAAAGCCCTTTCTCTTTTCTCAGTATTATACAGACTTCTGAGAGGTGATCTTTGCCTGTCGTACAAGGCATCCCTGGACCCTGTTTTAATAAACTCTTTACAGATCCACAAAACAAACAACATAAGAACTACTTTATCAAAAGACCTAAATTTTGCATCTGACATTAAAAGGACATGTTTCTCATAGAGTTTGTAAAACATTACATACAGCCCCCCACACAACCCCTACTTAAATATATCAACTCCAAGATCACACTACAGTGCCAAAAAGGCAAAGTAGCGAAAGTGGCCAAACAAATTCTTTCCCAGGGAAAGAATTAGCTGAAAAGCCACTTCGCTATTTTGCCTTTTCACGCTTTGCAGTTCGACAAAGATGCATTCGACAACCTGTGTCTGCAACAACGTAATAGGGAGCCGTGGGGGACAGGTAGATGTCAAAGGGAAATTTAAAAAGAAATAGAAAGTAAGAGGTCTTTTATAAGAATCGTTTCGTTTCTCAAAGTAGAACCTGAAATATTAGCTCTGTTTTCAGCTGAGGCCGGGCAATTTCACTGGGATATTGAGCATACCATCTGACAACTCTGTTCAAGACTATTCCTTTTACTCCCTGTCAAAATGTCAGTAAATGACAGTTTCCTTTTATACAACTGCATATTTTCGTCTTGAACAACATCTCAGATTTTGGTGATGACTACTATAGTTGCTTGCATGTTAAAATGTTGACCAACATTTTAATCTAAAATGATGTTTCTTTCCCTTCTTAAAGAGAAATATAACTTTCTAGCACCTCTGTATAACATTGCTTTTATTTAGTTTTTTTTCCTGATTAACTCTAAAATTTACATTCTAGTGTATGGTATCAGTAATATTGTGTTCAAACAATGCCAGATAAATGTCACTTCAGTATGACAAATATAAAATTTCTCCAGCATATTTTTCAGTCTGTTCTATGTACTGCACTGCATTTCCCCATTTGATTGTTGATATCTTGGACTCAAAGTGATCTTTTCATAGGTCATGAAAAGTATATAGAATTCACTCTATATGCTTGTTAAGAAAGGTGGGGTTTATCCATGATACAAACTTTTCAGTCCTAGTTTGTCTAAATTTTGTTAATTCTGAACAAGTTTTTTTTTTTTTATCAGAAAATTAATTTATTAGGTTAAGGAAATACTGCAGATGAAATAGACGCATTAATAGTTAGTGAGGACATTTTAGAAAAATCTAGTTTATATTAAGTCTTGTTTCAATAAACAACATTCTAGCCTTTGGTGAGAAAGCTTTGATTATTTATTAAATTAAATATTCTGTAGCAAGGCCACTAAACAAAAACTATTTGACAGCTTTTTTTTTGTAATTAACTGCCTGTAGAAACATATGTGTTTTTTGTTCTTGATGAAAATCTTTCCAATTGCTCCTCTTTTATGGTATGTTAGAGAGAATTTATACATTGTATTATTAGTCAAAGGACTAAACTCATAATGATTTGGGCTACAAGATATTTTTACAGTAAAGAACTTCATGACCAAACTCTAAAGCATGAGCAATTCATTTGCTCCGTATTACACAGGATGAAGTACAGGGTACCTAGTTGTGATCATACAGAATAACCTTGAGATGACAGCACCTGATCATAATCAGCTAACTCTTATTTTGTAGTTCAACACAGCCATTGAAATTGGTGAAATTACAGAAAAATAGGGGTACAGAATTTTCTAATTACCCCACAGTTTTATGATCTTGGAGTTAGTGTATTTAGAGATATAGGGAGCTTTACATTGAAAAATAAGGCATGTTTCTGTTAAAGTTAGCAATGTATATTATTAACTAAGCAGATTAGTTATTTTTCAGTGTGATTGCTCGTGATATAATGTTCTGTTATAATGTTAAAAAAAGTTTATGGGAGAAGACATCCATGTTGGGAGTTTTGATTGTGCCTACCAGTACTTAAGATTTTTTGATTTTTTCAGAAGTTGATGGCGCCATTACTGGTAACATGTTTTTAGACATTATTAATTTGTCAGATCACCAGTTAACAGAATTACTAAAGAAGGTTCTGCCTTTTGGTTTTAATTTTGCACCATCGTCTCATTCATCCTTAAGTGAGACCTTTCCTGAATTCTCATCCATCAGTTAAATTTGAAATACATTTCTCATGGCATCAATAATATTTTTGCATGTTCTACTATTTTTAGAAAGTGATTGACTGTAAATCCACAGTCAAAAAGTACTTAAAGTATTTTTCAAAATCTTTGTGAATGTGGCATTTTAAGTGTTTGAGGTATAAAATGACACAAAAGTTTTATAATTTAACTGTTGATGACAGAATGTCATTAAATGAACTTGTCATCTCATTGAAATTTATGAAATGTAATAAAGGCAACAGCATTGTTGTAATGAATGAGGAAGTTTACAAATGTGGAATTATTCTTTCTTTGAGTGATGATACAAATTATAATATCATTTCATTGAATGATGTAAACTGAGCATATTTTAATATAAATTTGGTTTCTTCTGGATTTATTGAAGAATAACCTTATTTCTGCAGAGGCATACAATTATTTATATGTGAAACATCTAAGATTGGGTCACTTTTCCTAAAACACGCAAGAAGTTATAAAAAGTCCTATTTCACCCCATAGTTGCAGCAACATGTAGTAAAATGGAACCACTAGGGGGGTTTATTTGGACAAAAAAACGAAAATATATTTTTCACATGTCCCTTGCTGTGTAAAGGATTCCTGGAGTTGTTTGGAAAAAAATTATGAATTATTAACAATATAAACTAAGAGTTTGATTGTTTGGCTACAGTTGATGTTGTAACACTGTATATAAATATCCCCCTTGAAAAAAGTGTTAAAATGGATAAGTTGTTTTTAAGTAAACATTTGGGGCAGGATTCACAAAGGCTTGCACGGAGTCTAAGAGTAGTGTAAGACTCCATGCAGCCTTCGCGATCCAGGAACAGCCCAAAGTCCGTGTAAGAGACCAGCTAAAACGTCTCTTACACGGAGTGGGCGTGGATAAGCTAATCACCTCACTTGCAGCCGAATAGCATGCAAATGAGGTAGATTAGCGATCCAGGAAGCCCAAAGCAGCCCGTGTAAGAGCCGTTTTAGCTGCAGAAATGTACTCAGTTGACAACTGAGTACATTTCTGCAAAAACCACAATGGAGCCATGTCAGCTCCAAATAAAGGGTGCATATGTGTCAGGCAGCATGCCAATGGCCAAGTATGTGGCCATTGGCAAGGTAACCTGATGCAAAATTAATAAAAATATAATATTTTTTTTTCGGCGATCGCCGATGTTTAAACCCAGCGCAGCCCCGCGCAAACGGGCTGCGCTGTATAAAACATAAAAATGAAGGTTATAAACCCACAAATGTGGGTTTTATGCAATACATGGATTTACAATGCAGGGATCAGCAGACCAAAAACAACATGGCCACCGTGTAGTGGTTGCTAAGGGGGGAAGCTGAGTCTAAGACATGTAACTAAGCATTAGTAGGCAATCTGATGCAAATGAGTGTTAGGATACTGAATTCCACTGTCACATAGCAAATGAGCACATTCTGAGTAGTGTAAGAGTTACAGAAAGGGGAGGAACAGAGTAGGAGATAGGTGACATCACAGGGGGGAATGGCAGAAAGAAATGCAGTTCATTGGAGGTCAGAGTTACATGACAGATGTCAGACACATATCATGGAAAGAGGAGTGCCACAACATAAGCATGGGAAAGTCAAGAAATGGAAGGTGTACACTGTTGCCTACACCAAAGTTTCTTGCTGGGCGTGCATGCGCATGTGTGCGCGCCATGAAGCGCTAGTAAGACAGTGTGTGCACGTGTGTAAGGCAGACTGAGCATGTGGGAGCGTGTTGGGAGATGTTTAACACTGTTTGCGCGGGTGTGCACGCGTTTTAACCCGAATAAGCAGATTCTGAACCATGTAAGCATGTGTGCGCGCGTGTAAGCCACTGTGAGCGTGTTTCTGCTGGTATGCACACGGCTCCCCCCTGAGGAAACAGAAAGGAAAAAGGAAGCAACAGATTTAGTAGGAAGCTAGCAGGGAATACTGCTGGAGCTAGCAGGTGAAAACAATTAGAAGCAGGCAATTACACAGGCAGAATAGTAGCCCAGCCCAGCACTTAAAACTCTGCAAACAGCAGTGCAGGATGTTTCTCTCAAGAGACACTGCAAGACAGGAGTAAGCTATTAGAAGTGAAAACTGAAAAAGCTGAACTCAGAGCAGAAATGTTAGGGGCTGCCATAGCTGTCATAATGAGACATAGGTGACTTGCTGAGGGTGGTGACAATGCAGATGGTGCCAGACAACCCACAGTGAGGAGACGGAGAAGAGTGTACAGGCCCAGGGTCACCTACCACGGGTTACATGAGCTGGAGATAGTAGAGCGCTATAGAGTGGACAGAGACCTCCTGCAGCAAATAGTGGAGCTGTGCAGGCCACGCTCACACACAGAACCAACAGAGGGGAACCCATCCCAGTGGAAACCAAGGTATGTGTTGGCCTAAGAATACTAGCAACAGGTACCTTCCAGAGACCAACTGGTGATATGATGGGGATATCACAGGCATCAGCCTCCAGGGTACTGCACCAGTTCCTGGATGCCATGTCAGCACATGTCGGTGATTATGTATATTTCCCCAATGCCCGTGAGGTATTGGCCAGCAATATGCATCTCTTCCAGCAAATAGTGGAATACCCTGAGGTAGTGGGTGCAATAGACTGCATGCACATATGCATCAAAGCACCAGCCGGTGAGCGGGGTAGGGCCTACATTAACCGCAAGGACTTCCCCTCCATCAACTGCCAGGTCGTGTGTGATGCCCAGGGCATAATAATGAATGTGTGTGCTGGCTGCCCTGGGAGCTACCATGATTCCCACATCTGGCATTTGACGCAGCTGTACCAGACATTTGCCAATGGGGACATCCCACATGGACACCTAGTGGGGGATGCAGGTTATGCACTGGAGCCATGGCTGATGACACCCATCAGAAACGCACACACACCTGAACAGGAACGCCATAATGAGGCACACGCACAAACACGTAATGTAATAGAGCATGTGTTTGGGCTGCTCAAGTCATGGTTCCAGTGTCTGGACACATCTGGTGGAGCCTTGCAGTACACACCAACTACATGTACCCAAATTGTCATGGTATGTGCTATGCTACATAATATGATCTTGCGAAAACAGCTGCAGCAGGACCAGCATAGGGCTGGGCCAAACAGCCCCCCACCATTGCCAAGGCCATCACAGGCAGAGCGTGACTCGGAGGAGGAACAACCTGAGCCTGCCCCAGTAGGCCGAAGGAGGCGTGCCCAGTATGCCCTGGCCTTGGCAAAGAGGCAACGCATAGCACATACACTGGCTCAGTAGGAACCCTGGGAATGATACCCCTCTGACTCACTCAAATAATAACAGGGATGCCTAAAATGACATGACCTGCTCACAAACATGTACAGGGAGTGTAATATGTGCATCCGACAGAGGCAGCCCTGCAGCACCACCTGAGGCATGAATGCCATGTGTTAAGTAATGTAACACCATGTACTATATGCACACCTGAGGACCGTGACTAACATCCTACCCTCACCAAGCATCATGCCACAATATGACAATGAGATGATCAAGTGCAATAATTGGCTGAAGTATCGCAGTTAGTCAAAGGGGATCCAATGTGTGCCAGCCTGGGATGACATGCTGAGCATGACATGATGCCCCACCTGCTAGGACTGGCGTGCACCTATCAGTGCAGGCCTTATGGATACTGGCAAAGGCTGTTGTTACCCACAGCGTGCCCTGAATAGGTAAGGCTCAAAACACAAACCTACCTCCATAGGTATCAGAAGGGATAAGAACCTAGATGTAATGCTACCCAATGCCAGAAGTCTAAACAGCAAGATGCATGCAGTCTAAACTCACCCAGTATGGAGAATGTTGATATCTGTGCTGTAACAGAAAACTGGGTCAAGGCTCACAACAGCACCCTAACACTACCAGGTTACACCTCATACTGTGCTGTACAGCCTCAAAACATGGAACAAGCTACAAAAGGAGGGTGACTAGCAATAATTGTCAAGGATAACCACACCCCCATGTTGGTACCACAACAAGAAGCAGCATGGACTAGCCATGGTCAAGTAACAGTGGCTAAAACTGCCCCCAGTTTATAGCCTGCTACAGACTACCATCCCAACACCAGGAACTGCACCTGGCCTATGCTGGAATACATGAATATATCAAGTCCTCCAAACCACATTATATTGGGTGACTGAAAATACCCAGACATAGACTGGGAGCATTATACTAGCTCCAACACTGTAGGACAAAAGTTCATAGAATCCATAAACCAAAATGCCCAGGAACAATGTACCACTCCCACAAGAGGGGTAAGCATACTGGATGTGATAATCAGCAACATGGGTACTGGATGGCAAGACGAGAAGTGTATTGCTCACTGGTAAAACCAGACCATAGAGTAATCACACTGGATATACAAATCCTGACCACAGTCCCTGGCCAGAAAACCACAGTGAAAAACATGTGTAAAGCAATATTTGCACTCCTCCAAACTGATGTGGAATCCATTAAAGGTCCTGTGCAGGTGCAAAATATGGGCCACACCTCAGAACCTGTAATACAGCCATTCCATGAACACTGCCAGGAATGCTTGGATTATGCAATCCTAAATTAAAACAAGACACAATGCCATACACGCAGGCATCTGGCATGGTGGACACCAGCCATAACCAAACCATGCAAGAGAATGAGGAAGCTACTACATGATAGAGCAAACATAAAAAAAGAAGTAATCACTGATCAGTAGTATGGCAATAAAATATGTCCACACATACAATCCACTAAGGCCAGCCACAACAAGTTGAATCTGTGAATCTTGAGGCAATGTTACACCTGCCCCAAGTACACAGACAACCCCAACTCCCCAAGAAATACAAATATATGTGAGAGATGCAACCATCTATCCAAACTGGAGGCTGAGCTCCCTCAACTCAGTACTCCCAAAACTAGTCAGGAGGAGAAGGTAACCACACACACCACAAACCCAGTCCCACATAGACCTATCACAACTGCAAACCAAAGACATAAACACAGAAAAACATTCCCGGAGGCCCGAATTACAAACACACCACACCAACAGAGGCCTCCAAAGCAGACACCCAATCAAACAACCTCCAAACATAGCACATGCAACACATAGTACACAAAGCTGGTGTGCCAAACAGTCACAGGCCAGAAGGAGAAACAACATGCCTGATACAGTTGTAATAGGTGACTCCATAGTGAGACACACTGCTGTCCCGCACACCAGACTGAACAAGTGAAAGGGTACAGTAAGCTGCCTGTAGGCTGCTACAATATGCCACATAACACAAGTATGCAGGTCACCCCAAAGCAAGTAGAAATATGATGCAGTCATAGTCCATGCTGGTGTGAATGACCTGAGATGTACCTCCCCGGACTACATGAAAAGAGACATAGATGAGCTCTCCGATTATGTAGTCCAGGCCGGTATGACACTGACCGTTTGCAGCATCCTACCCTCACCAAGAATGATGCCACAGTACAAACACGGAATGATCAGTTATAACAAGTGGCACAATTACTGGTGTCATTCCAAGGGGATCCAATGTCTGTCTGCTTGGGATGTCAAGCTTGACAAGCCACGCAGCTGTTCCAGGGATGGCTTGCACCTGTTACCCTGGGCGTCTGGATATTGGATAAGGCTTTTGCCACCTCCATAGAGCCTTTTGTAGGCAAGGCTGAAAAGACTAACCCACCACCCTACAAAACATAAGTGGAAAGAAACATAAGGGTAATGCTGACCAATGCCAGATGTGTAAACCCCAATATGCATGCTCCCGAGGCCATCCCCAGTATGGAGAACATTGATGTCTGTGCAGTGACAGAAACCTGCTGCAAGCCTCCTGACAGCACACCAGCACTACCAGGTTATACCACATATCATGTGTCATGGCCCCAAAACCTGGAACAAAACATAAAAGGAGGGTGAGTATCCATATTCAGCACAGACACCCATATGTCCAGGTAACTGACAATGCACAAGGCATTGGAGTCCACCCATGTGCAACTAACCATAGGCAAGACTGCTGTACAGTCTGTAGCATGCTACAGACCACACTCTCACACACAGGAACCCCACCCAGCCGTCCTGAAGACACTGGACAGTATGAATGTCCCACCAAATACCAAACAAGGTACTCACAAATTACCACATAGGTGGTAAACCATTATGTATGGAAGGAGTAATCAGGGACCTAGGGACACAAGTGGACAGTAACCTGTTATGTGACACTCACATTGCCAATGTGGCTAGGAAGACTGTCTATATTGGACACCGTATCATGAAAGGATTCACATCTACGTCAACAGAGGTCATTGTGCCCCTATACTGTTCTCTTATCACACCCATAATCTAGTACAATGCCTCATTTGGGATGTACCTTACCTGACACCTGCAGCAGTTAGAAAGACCTCAAAGGTACCTCACCAAGAGGATAAAGGGTCTCAAATATATGTCATATGCTGCCTGGCTGTAGACACCCCAGCTGAATGCAGTCACATACTGCCTACACAGAGGCATTGCATGCCTGTTGTACAAGGCCATGTCCAACACAGGAGTAATGGACATGCTCCACCCCCGAAAACTCAAAGCCATCGGAGCTGTGAGAGTGAGAGATGTCAACCTCAACACATAATGAAATAGGATGTGCTGGAGGGACAGATACATAACCCAGAGGCTCCCCACACCCTGGAACAGAATCCCACTCCATGTTAGGCAGAGCCCCTCACTGACACTCTTCAACAGGAATCTTGCCAAGTGGATGGATGATCGTAGAGTTACACTGGGGGTCTTCACTGTGTCACATCCAGACAGAGGCACAGCAAAGCAAATCATAAATGGCCATAATATTCACATAGCAAGGGGTGGCGAAAGACACACACACTCTGGCTAGGCTTACAAATGCCCTAGGGTGGATAGCCTAGTATGAACCTATGAACCTATGAGGATACAAATTGTACAGGACACTAAGGATAATCCCAAGGCTTCCACAACTGATGTTAGGAACCGTGTTGGGAATTCACAGATATGCTCTGAATCACACAAATATTACAAACAACATACCAAACACACACACATATTGCCAACATACATCCTGACAGGTGCAGTGCAACCCCGAATGCAAAATCTCTATCCCACCAGACTGCTGGCCACCTGACATTGCAGATGCTGAGGTAACAGCCAGCATCTACAAAGCAAAACACACAGCAGCAATGGTATGAGATGGTGTCCTGGGCTGAGTCCAACATGGACTCCAAGAAGAATGGAATGCCAAATCACACTACTGCTCAATGTCAGCCTTACCACAGGATATGTACCCAAAGAGCAGTGTACAACAACAGTGGTCCTTCTCAACAAAGGTGTTGCCTGAATGGATACTGAAAACTACCACCCCAGAATCCTGAGAAGCTCGGTCTGCACAGCTATGGAAAGGATCAGCATGTACCGCAGACATAAAGATATTGGCGACCTACTGACACTGGACCCTACCCAGTGTGGCTTTCTTAAGTGCAGATCCTGCCCCTAAACATGTTTGACTCATATGAAACAGTCATTAAGGTCATTGATGAGGGCAATGTGGTCCACACAGCGTAGCTGGACCTTGCAAAGGCTTCTATACAATACCCTACGTGTTCATTATAGATATGCTCACCAGCTTAAATATAAACCCCTATGTCAGTAGAGGGGTTGCAAACCAGACCAAGGACAGAACTGACATGGTCAGACATGCTGCAGCCATGTCAGACTACAAACCAGATATAACTGGCATCCCACAAGGCTTGGTCCTGGGACCTCCCTCGTCTGGTATATATGTCCCATAGGTACAGGCCAACATGGAAGGACTGTGTCTGAACATGTTTGCAGAGGACTACAAACTGCTCACCATATGTGACCCTCCAGCTGACACAAGCATCCCACAAAAGGGCCACATAGGAACAGACAACTGGTGCCATAGCCATGTCAGCAAGCTAATTGCAGAAAAGTGTATAGTCAACCCCGTGGATATACAGTAAGTGCCCACCAATTACCACATAGGTGTTAACCCATTACGTACTTAACATGTAATGAGAGACCTGGGGACACAAGGTGATAGATATCCTGCATTGGACAAACATGTGGCTGTAGTGTTTACAGAAACATACCATATACCCACCTAATCATGAAGGTTGTCAGATCTAGATAAGGGAGGTCATTGTGGCTCTGCAGTCATCCTTCATCAGCGTTACAATTGACTACAATAGCCCCTGTGGGATGTACCTCAGCAGACACCTCCATCAACTGTAAAGTCCCCAACAGTACCTCACCAGGAGTATCAAAGAGCTTGCACAGATGCCATGTGTTGCCTGATTAAACAAACTGCAGCTACACACACTGCCATACTGCCCACCCAGAGGCAAGCTGTGCCTGATGTATAAAGCCATGTCCAAGCTGGTATCAATAAACATGCTGCACCTTGTACAATCTGAATGGCAGTGAGCTATGCACATGAGAGACCTGAACCCCAGCACTGACATACATAGGACAAGCTGTACTGCATGATCCATAACACAGAAGCCACACCCCCACCCATGAGTAAACTCCCAGTACAGGCTATCCATAGAGTCACTCATCGATTCTCCTCAAGAGGAATCTTGATGAGTGGATGGGAGATGGTAGGTTTACCCTGGGTATCACTGTTATGTCACAGGTAGACAGAGGCACAGTATACTAACCATGACATATGTCATGGCAAACTCCACTTACAATGTGTGTCAAAGGACAAACACACTCTCCGACTAGCATTAGAAATGGCCTAGGGCACATCGCTAGTGTTTGCAAATGTACACCTATGTTGTGGAATACACTACCAATGTTGGACAAGCCTGGTTTAAGTAGTTCATATCTGAACATAATGCAACATGGTCAGATGTGCACAACTGGCCCCTAACCAGGCTGTTGTGCTCACTATGGAAATGTAAAGCAGTGATAGGACTAAAGCCCAGGATACTGTCCACCACAGTCAAAGTACTGAACCAGTACACTATACAGTACTACAGTGTTAGGTCAGTATGAAAGGATGTTGACAACTGTATGCAAAGTATCCCATGCAAACCCTGCAGGCACAGTATAATCCCTGTTGTGTTCACACACAAAGCAGTTGGACAGTAACTACACAACATGACACACAACACACAACCATAAACGGGAGATTTTTGTTGAAGTTCACACTCATCCACAAATGTGGTGGGCTGCAGAGTTCAACATATGGAAAGCTCACACTGGGCATGCTCACACACTTTGATAAATGAGACATATGTCAGACAACATGCCATGGGAAGGCTGAACTGGGCATGCTCACACACTTAGGCCAAATCTCAGTTTAGCAGTTGGCCACACATATCTGGTATTTGTACGTGTTATTCCAGGAACCAACCACATTACAGCAATCTGCCCAGTGCACACAGTTAAATGACTACAGAGACATACGTGATATAGTGGATCCCTCCCATATGCAAACATCTTCCACAGATACACAAGTTGTTCATACAAACAGGGAATGCTATGGCAATAAAGACCTGCAAACAGTCTATCAGCAACAAATAATGTGCATTTGACAATTAAACATATGGGTGTAGAGGTCAACACTAGGCTGTTTGCCCTAGGGAATGACAGCTTAGCCAGAGTGTGCTTGGCGTCTGCCTCCCCACAGGATGTACATTCCCCTTTCTAAACATTGGTGATGTCAGCACCCTATAAGTACAGCAGGAGAAGGGAAACCTCCCAGTAATGGAAATAGAGTACTCTGCTAATGCGTCCTTCTCAAGTGTCATAACATAGTTAGGTAGGGGTTTGAATCTTGCAAATGCTCAGTGTGTGGGTGTGTTTAGTGGGGTTGGTGTGTGTGCAAGTCTGTGTGAGGGAAATGTCTCTTTTGGCAACTGGGAAAACACACTACAGGATGCACATTCCCCTTTCTAAACACTGATGATGTCAGCACCCTATAAGTACAGCAGGAGAAGGGAAACCTCCCAGTAATGCGAATAGTGCGCTCCACTAATGCGTCCGTCTCAAGTGTCAAAACATAATTCGGTAGTGGTTTGAATCCTGTCAATGCTTAGAGTGGGTTTGGTCTGTGTGAAGGAAATGTCCATTTTGGCAACTGGGAAAACACGCTACAGAATGCACATTCTCCTTTCTAAACACTGATGATGTCAGCACCCTATAAGTACAGCAGGAGAAGAGAAACCTCCCAGTAATGCAAATAGTGTGTTCTGCTAATGCATCCATCTTGAGTGTCATAACATAGTTAGGTAGGGGTTTGAATCCTGCAAATGCTCAGTGTGAGTGGGGTTGGTGTGTGTGCAAGTCTGTGTGAAGGAAATGTCCCTTTTGGCAACTGGGAAAACACACTACAGGATGCACATTCCCCTTTCTAAACACTGATGATGTCAGCACCCTATAAGTACAGCAGGAGAAGGAAAACCTCCCAGTAATGCGAATAGCGCGCTCTGCTAATGCGTCCTTCCCGAGTGTCATAACATAGTTAGGTAGGGGTTTAAATGCTCAGTGTGTGTGGGAGTGGGGTTGGTGTGCGTGCAAGTCTGTGTGAAGGAAATGTCCCTTTTGGCAACTGGGAAAACACACTACAGGATGCACATTCCCCTTTCTAAACACTGATGATGTCAGCACCCTATAAGTACAGCAGGAGAAGAGAAACCTCCTAGTAATGTGAATAGCGTGCTCTGCTAATGCATCCATCTCCAGTGTCATAACATAGTCAGGTAGGGGTTTGAATCCTGCAAATGGCAAGTGTGTGTGTTTGGATGCGGTGGTTTAGTGCGTGTGTGAGGGAAATGTCCCTTTTGGCAACTAGGAGAACAGACTACAGGATGCACATTCCCCTTTCTAAACACTGATGATGTCAGCACCCTATAAGTATAGCAGGAGAAGGAAAGCCTCCCAGTAATGCAAATAGCGTGCTCCGCTAATGCGTCCGTCTCGAGTGTCATAACATAGTCAGGTAGGGATTTGAATCCTGCAAGTGTGTGTGTTTGGATGAGGGTGGTTAGTGTGTGTGCAATTTTGTGTGAGGGAAATGTCCCTTTTGGCAACTAGGAGAACAGACTACAGGATGCACATTCCCCTTTCTAAACACTGATGATGTCAGCACCCTATAAGTACAGCAGGAGAAGGGAAACCTCCCAGTAATGCGAATAGCGTGCTCTGCTAATGCGTCTGTCTCGAGTGTCATAACATAGTCAGGTAGGGGTTTGAATCCTGCAAATGGCAAGTGTGTGTGTGTTTGGATGAGGAGGGTTAGTGTGAGGGAAATGTCCCTTTTGGCAACTAGGAGAACAGACTACAGGATGCACATTCCCCTTTCTAAACACTGATGATGTCAGCACCCTACAAGTACAGCAGGAGAAGGTATGTGGCATGGACAATGACTGAGTCATATGTGTCCATGCCTCTGACTGACCTGTATGCTTGTGTTATGTGGTGGACCATAGTGCCCCACGGGCATATCACTGTGACCTTCACCTTGTCCAGCCTGGTGAGCGTGACCACACTGTACCGGACAATAAAGGTAGCTAACACAACTGTGGCAGGTGTGTTGTCTAGCCGTACAGGCTGTGACTGTTTGGCACACAGGATTTGTGTGCTATGTGTTATGCGTGATGTGTTCAGGCATAACGTATGCCTGTGTGCCAGCTGCAGAGGTGTGTGCCACTCAGGCAGGATGCTATTCTAAGGCTCCACAAATGGCCCAGTGTGTTCACGTGCTTGTATTGCTGTCAGTGTAGGTCTACATCAGACTGGTATTGTAGTCACTGTAGTATTGCATGCCACCTGACAGGTTATGCCAGTACTGGGTTCAGAGTGCTTAGTCCCCAGTTTGGCTATGTGGTTCCATCTCATACATGTGTTGTACGTCCATGTGTAGGGAGAGGGTTGACTGTGTACATGTGGCAGCTGTGACATTGCCACATGACCCACATATTCCACAACTGTACCATAGAGGTGACTGACAACTGACCTTTGCACATGCTACCATAGTATTGTGATTGCCATGGTGATTAACAGCACATAGGGCCAATGGGGAACAAGGTACATAGGTTCATAGGTTCATACTAGGCTATCTGCCCTAGGGCATTTAAGAACCTAGCCAGAATGTGTTTGGCTGTCGCCATCCATTGTAAATATATCTTGCCATGCCCTTTTCCGAGGTTAGTATACTGTGCCTCTGTCTAACAGTGACACAGAAGTGATACCGGGGGTAAACCTACAATGTCCCATCCACTCATCAAGATCCCTCTTGAAGAGAGTCAATGAGGGACTCTGCCTAACCTGGACTGGGATTTTATTCCAGAGTGAAGTGAGCCTCTGGGTTATGAATCTGTCCCTCCAGCATGTCCTATTTATTTCAGTGCTGAGGTTCAGGTCTCTCAAGCGTGTAGCCCGATGGGATTTGGATATTCTCAGGTGCAGCATGCCCATTAATTCCGGGTTTGACATGGCGTTATACATTAGGCACAGAACGCCTCTGAACAGGCGGTATGCCACTGAGTAGAGCTGGGGTTTCTTTAACCGGTCAGCATATGGCATCTGTTTGATCCCTTTGATCCTCTTGGTGAGGTACTTTTGGGGTCTTTCCAGTTGCTGCAGGTGTCTGGTAAGGTACATCCCAACAGGGGGATTGTACTCAATTATGGGCCTGATGAGGGATGAGTAAAGAGGCACGATGCCCTCCCCTGATGTAGATGTGAATCCCTTCATGATGGGGTGGGCTATATAAAATGTCTTTCTAACCACTTTGGCCACGTGGTTGTCAAATGAGAGATTGCTATCAACTTGGGTCCCCAGGTCCCTAATTACTTCTTCTGTACGTAATGGAGTACCACCTATGTGGTACTTTGTGGGCACTTTGTTTTTGCCAAAGGGGATGACTATACACTTGTTTGCATTCAGCTGGAGGCCATGGCTCTGGCACAAGTAGTCTGTTTCTATGAGGCCCTTTTGGAAGATGCTTGTGTCGGCTGGAGAGTCGATTATGGTGGCCAGTTTGCAGTCATCTGCATATTTGGTCAGCCACAGTCCTTCCATGTTGGCCTGTACCTCCGATAAATATATACCAAACAAGAGAGGTCCCAGGACTGAGCCTTGTGGGACACCACTTGTAACTGGTTTGGAGTCTGGCATGGCTCCAGCAATTCTAACCATGTGGGTTCTGTCCTTGAGCCAGTGTGCAATCCATCTAGTGACATAGGGGCTTATATTTAAGCTGGTGAGCTTCTCTAGAATGCCCGAGTGGGGTATTGTATCGAAGGCTTTTGCGAGGTCCAGGTAGGCTGTGTGGACCACCTTCCCTCGTCAATGGCCTTGGTGACTGTTTCAAAGAAATCAACCAGGTTTGAGAGGCAGGATCTGCCCTTAACAAAGCCAAACTGGGTATGAACCAGTGTCTGTAGGTCCCCAATATCTATATTTATGTGGTCCATGATGATCCTTTCCATAGCTCTGCAGACCGAGCTAGTGTGGCTTATGGGGCGATAGTGTCCAGGATCCGTTGAGGCACCACCTTTCTGTAGAGGGACCACTGTTGCTGTACGCCACTCTTTGGACACATATCCTGTAGTAAGGCTGGGATTGAACAGTAGTTTTATGTTTGGTTGTAGCACGTCTTGGAGTTCATGTAGGACACAGCCCGGGACACTGTCTGGTCCCATTGATGCAGTGTGTATTGCTTTGGAGAGGGCGGCTCTTACCTGAGCATCTGAGATGTCAGGGGGGCAGCACTCTGCTGGGATACATATTTGCACTTTCGGTGTGGAGGGGGGGAGAAGTTTGCGCTGAACCTGTCAGCTAGAATGTTGGCAATGTCTGTGGGTTTGGTGTTTCTATTGACATTTTGGACTACCTCTGAGCATATCTGGGAATTACCACCCAGGTTCCTAACATAACTAAAGAAAGCCTTGTGATTATCCTTAGTGTCCTGTGCAATTTCTCTCGAAGCTGGCCTTAGACAATCTTATGAGTGCCTGTAGTTATTTGCTAATACTGATCAGTGATGCCTTCCCTTTTTGGGATTTTGCTGTATCATTTAGTAGCTTCCTCCTTCTATTGTGTAGTTTGTTTATGGCTGGGGTCCACCAGACAGGACGTCTGCCTTTGGAGGATTGGGTCTTGGTTTTATTCGGGATCACATGATCCATGCATTCCTGAAGGTGTCCATAGAATGCGTTTATAGAGGAATCTGCGGTCTGGTCTGTACTTTGAAGGTTTCCACCTCAGTTTTGAGGAGTGTGAATTTGCTTTAGAGAAGTTGTTCACTGTGGTGTTCTGGGCAGGGGTGGGGTCGGGATGTGAATATCCAGTGAGATTAGTTTATGGTCTGATCTTACCAGTGAGGGATACACTTCTGGTCTGGAGCATAGAGTCCCCATGTTGGTGATGATCAGGTCCAGTATGTTTCCCCTTCTTGTGGGAGTGGTAACAAGCTGTTCCATAGCATTTGAGCTCATATATTCTAGGAATCTTTGGCCTAGGGTGTTGGAGCTAGAGTCATGCTCCCAGTCTATGTTTGGGTAGTTGACGTCGCCCAATATAATGGTGTTTGGAGAGACCTTCATATGTCCACTGTTCACAGGATGGCCGAGTGCAGTTCTTGGGTTTGGGAGGATGGTCTGTAGCAGGCTACAACCTGGAAGGCAGTTTCACCCATTGTTAGTTGCACATGGATAGTCTCTGATGCTTGGTGCTTTGCCACCAACCTGGAGGTGTGGGTATCTTTGATGAATATCAATACTCCCCTCCATTTGTGGTTCGTCTCAAGTTTTGGGGCTGAAAAGCATGGTATGAGGTATAACCTGGTAGTGCTGGGGTGCTCTCAGTAGCCCTGAACCAGGCATCTGTTACTGCACAGATATCGATGTTCTCCATGCCAAGGAGAGTTTCGGTGCATGCATCTTGAGGTTTAGACTTCTGGCGTTGGGTAGCATTACTCTTAGTTTCTTATCCCTTGTGATACCTATGAAGGTGGGTTGTCATTTGAGCCTTGCCTAACATAGGCACTATGGGGTAGCAAGAGCCTTTGCCAATATCTGAAAGCCCAGGGGTGACAGGTGCAAGCCGTCCCTAGCGAAGCAGGTGGTTCAACAGAAGATGAATATGTGAGGGTGTAGTGCCTGTGATTAGTTAGCAGTAGCATATATGACTGCTCACGTGGACAAATGCCAGGTAAGTCATATGCAATGTGTCACAGGCAACGTACATGTGAACAGGACAAACAGTGACATTCTGTCAAGTGAGACATGGACATACATATAGTAAGCTATGCAGATGTCACTAGGAGTCCACAGAAGCTCTGTAACTATGCATTGCAGGTGGGATCAGTATTCCAGGGTAATTGCAAGCAAACATGCATGCAAACACAGCTACAGTAAGCAGGGCTGCATGTAGTCCATTGTACAACAAACAAGCTGTACCACTTCCAGTAGGTAACACTGCAAATATGCAGGCACTATGCACATGTACATGGAAATACACAGGTCAGATGGCTAGGGTCCAGTCTCAGCGCACACAAGTGTACAGACCATGTACTGTCAGGATGTACAATAACTGGATGGAAACCCATGTGCTCATACCTGCAGTAATACACATGTCAAATAACAGACACTGAGCCTTCACTCAGTGGTTCCATACTTAGTAGGATGTATGCTACCTGGCCTGCCACCACAGTATCCCTGACATGTATGGGGACTCTCCCTCCTGTGACAGTTAGTTTTGTGTGTTGGGGCTGTCTAGCATGGTATGAGATGTGAGCTTGCAGTGCTAGGGTGCTCCTGTGTGTCCTGTACCAGTCGTGTAGTACTGCACACATATCAACATCCTCAAACATCCGCATTGCAGAGTCCAGTGTGGGCAACATGCCACTTGCAGTTTACATGTCCATCATTGCGTATTAATACATTCATTACCTTATCCCCTGTGCTACCTATGTATGTAGCCTTCTGTTGACATCCTTACCACCAGTATGCCAACATGTGCAGATGATACACTATGGTACTTACCATGGGTGTAGACAACAGTACATGACAATCACACCCTTACTGCATCAGGCATGCTGTGATATACCCACAATTATTTCAGCACACAGTACTGTTAACAACATGATACTATTACTACATGTCTATGTAGTCACCCTGTGCATCAGCAACATGTTAACCTGTACCTGCACTGATGTTACAGATTGCAGGAGGTGGCACAGTTTCATCATATGCACAGGGTGTGAACTTGGTATGCCTGAGTCAGCCACCGATACCACCGATTGACATGTATGTGTATGTGTGTTGGTGAGGGACAGCAGTACAAGGTGGGGCAATGTTGAT
The DNA here is from genome assembly GCF_019279795.1 of Protopterus annectens. Lineage (NCBI taxonomy): Eukaryota > Metazoa > Chordata > Ceratodontiformes > Protopteridae > Protopterus > Protopterus annectens. The sequence goes on along the minus strand of NC_056737.1, from coordinate 494,730,997 downwards.
GCAGTGTGTGCATGTATGCGGTAGCCCTAGGTGTTGTCAATTCGCATGTGTGTATGGATGCACACAGTTCCACCTCATGGCTGCCATATACTGGTGTTTGTGGACAGCCACAGACTGTACCTGCCAGGTCATACAGATCAGTGTCTCTGGCCACGGACACGGTACCTGTGCCTTGCAGGGGTGCTACGGACCGTATCCGGTACCAACCCAGACTGGGTACTGTCATCAGAAGCAGGTGTTCATTGACTGGACACAGATCCCTGTCGGGCCTGGCCAGAGCCACGTGCACGTGGTCTCCTGGGGCGGTCTGATGACAGCACAGACCCAGCATTGCTGGGGCTGCTGCTGGCACTATGGTGGCGGCCGCGGCCCTGTTGTCATCCGCGATGACTGCCAGCTGCTGCTGTTGCTGGCATATGCCCACGTCGATGCCTCAACCATCCACCATCGCCCTGGCTCATGGACATGTAGTTGTGGAACCGGTCTAATATGTCCCCACAACGTCTGTCTATGACATCGGTGAAATTACGGATGGCAGCCGCAATGTCACGCATACTGTCAGTCATGGCTGTGCGACATGCTGTCAGCTCCCTCAGACCCTGTCTGGTGTACCGTTCCATACGTGACTGTGCCTGCATGACAGCCCGAAACATAGCTGAGGTTGTAAGACCTCTGTGGGCACGTCTGACAGGGGCAGTATGCCCATGGATGCTCCCACGAGAACCCCTGGACATCTGTCTGTGTGGTACCATCTCTGGGCCATGCCCATGGCTGCTGTGTGGGGAGGCATGTGCCACAGATACCACATTACCCTGGTCAATGCCCACTGTATGCTGTCCATCACCTAGGGACATTGGTGACAAAGGGTGTATTGGCAGGATAACTGTGCGCATTGATGGGGTTGACAGCTGTGTACTGTCAATCGGCTGACCAATGATGGACCCTGGCATACCTTCCTGTGCCATTACACAGATGTCATCATTTTCAGTACCCATGGCACCTGATTCAGGTTCCCTGCTGCATGACACCAGAGCAGCACCAGAACCTGTGGGAGGGAAACAGGAAACACAGTTTACAATGTCTACACATTACCAGTGATGCACACATCCACACATGCACAGGTCCAGACATGCACACATGCACACATGCACAGGTGCACACATGCACACATGCACAGGTGCACATGCACATGCACATGCACACATGCACATGCACACATGCACACATGCACAGGTGCACACATGCACACATGCACATGCACACATGCATGCACATGCACAGGTGCACATGCACATGCACACATGCACACATGCACATGCACACATGCACATGCGCACATGCACACACATGCACATGCACATGCACAGGTGCACACATGCACAAGTGCACACATGCACAGATGCACACATGTGCACATGCACACATGCACACATGCACAGGTGCACACATGCACACAGTTGCACACAATTGTACACTACTCAGTATGCGTGATATCAACACACAGACACAGACACACCTACATGCATACAAAGAGCACTACTAAGTGAGCCTAATATTACTATTACTATCAAGACTATTACAGGTATTGTCAATACACACTCACCAGCATGGATAGGCTGCATTGCTGTTACACCGGAGGGACCTGCAGACGTGAAGAAACTAATGTCAGTGGGCACAACTGTGCCATTGTTACTGAGTATGATACAGGTCAGTAGTACAACAGTCGCCTTTCACAGGTCAGCTGCTAATATTGAGGATATCACACTTGCACATTAAATACTATGGTGACAGCTACAAACCAAGGACACACCTCACACATGCATTAACTACCAGTGTACACAACAGTCAACTATACATATGGCATATTACCTGCACGCTCATAGTCTTGCTGCTGCGTGGCTCCAGCCTCCATCATAATGCATGTCTGCTGCTGTTGTTGTTGCTGGCGGACTGGAGCCACTACACTCATGAGTAGTCCCTCCAGTCTGGTGAGTGGGGGATGTGTAGCCACCCCACCACCTGTGGCGACCTGTTGCCTGTGGATATCCGATGCACGCTGATGGACATTTCTGATTAAATCACTGCAGTGATGTCGTACCTGCTCATATGTCCTATTATGCGTGCCTATGTCATTTACCCGACGGACCAGGTCTTGCCACAGTGCAGCCCTCTCCTGCTGATTCTGGCTGGTGCGGGAAAAGAGTATTGCATAATCCCGCACCAGGCTCTGGTGTATCTCCTCATCCTCAGCTGCAGAGTAAGCGGGATTTCGCGGGTGAGCCATGTACCTGAAAAAGAAAATAACCTGATATCAGCAATATATGTCAGCAGAATTTGGAACACATACTACACATGCTACTCGACTGTTATGATACAACATATCTCACATATATAGCATCTGTCTGTCTATTGGTGGATACACATGTAAATGGCCAGGTATCAGTGCTCAGCCAGCAACTGTGCAACAGTACCTGGCACACTCCATACGACATACTACCAAACCCCAGCAGTCAGAACACTGATTCAGGTCCAGAGCACCTCCTCACTCTGGGGTTTGTATCTAGGTACTGTATGGCCTACATCATCAACTACTGTGAGCTGACCACACACTAATTGCCCTGGATATACATATCCCACCTCCACCACCAGCACAAATGACTATAGTGAATAACATTGCAGATGCAAACTTTACACTTTGTAACAGTGACATGGTATCCTTTCAGCCCACTGGGCCAGTGGAAGACACAACCCACAATGCTGACCCCTACACAAATGCTTTCTACAGACATCTCCGAGAATGCATGGATCATGCAATCCCATATATGACCAAGACACTCTCCACAAAGGGACAGCATCCTGTCTGGTGGACCCCAGCCATAGACAGATTGTATTACAAAAGATGGCAGCTACTGCAAGACAGAGCATAATTCCATAAAGGGAAGGCATGTCTGAGCAGCACTAGTAAGGATCTATTTTCCATCATACAAACATCCATGGGCAACTTTGAGAGGGAAATCAAGAGGGACACTACAGATAACCAGAAGGCCTTCTTCAGTTATGTTAGCAACCTGGTCAGAATCCCTCCTCTATGCCCATAGTGAGTACACAACAACAAATATTTCACTGAAACCACAGGTATTGACAACATTGTGGCAGACAGGTTCAGTGCAGGTGTCACCCCGCCCTCTCCCCAAAATAAGACATAGTTATCCCAGCTGACTGTAACCTCCCTGTCATCACAGATGTCCAGGTGAGAGCCGCCCTCAGGAAAGCAGAATACACAACATGACTGGGACCTGATGGTATCCCCAGTTGCATGCTACATAAACTCTGACAGGAGCTAAACACACATATAGAAGTGCTATGTAACACTAGCCTGACTACAGGATATGTACCTGTACACTGGCGCACAGCAGCAGTGGTTCCACTCCACGAAGGAGGCACCTCAACATACCAATACAATACAACACAATACAATACATTACAATACAATACTATACAATATGCTATTGCCCTGGGACTACAGCAGCATACTGTTCTGCTACCCTGACCATTGTGACACATGTGGTGTGATGGTACCTGCTGCTGTCACACAGTTACACAGGGTGACTCATATGGCATATTACCTATCTGACTAACATTCAGCAGGGGTATGTGTGACATGTACTCATGGGGAGTCTTGCTTCTTAACACTGTGTGGTTTATTGCAGGGTATGTCTTATCTGTGGGTAGGAACCTTTACCTCCACATGTGCTCTCTATTGCAGTGGCATGGATGACACACAGCAGTCATTTAGGTTGTGGATGGTGTGAGGTGTTACTATGGTTGTTGGACATCTGTCATGGGTGTGACTTACGTATGTAAATCCAGGAGTGGTAACCTCTATGTGGGTAGTATGTGTGTACTCTGTGGTGTTGTCAGTCACTGTGCATTGGTAATGTGTTTGAGTGCATTGTCACAGTGTTGTACATGTCACTGTGTCCTTCTCCATATCTGTAGCTGTCATGTGAGGTACATACCATGGCATCCATTATGTGGTGTGGAGGGGTACACTGACCTACATGTCCATAGCTGACACACCATGTCTGCTGACACATACCATGTGCAGGTATTCCAGGAATAGTGTGCCACTGTGAATATCATTGGGGCACTATTGTACACATGTATGACCCTGTTCACCCCTGACACATGCAGTGGTGGGCAGCCAATCACATATCTGGTGGTTACTGGTGTAGGTGATTTGAAATGGGGTATGGTACTCCGGTTTTGACACTGGTGTTCACTCCATGCCTTTGTCACCAGGCACCTGTTGCAATACATCTGTACACATGTGCCTCACTCAGAATATATATACATCTCTCTCTCTCTCTCTCTCTATATATATATATATATATATATATATATATATATATATATATATATATATATAGATATATCTATATGTATATATATATATATATATATATATATATATATATATATATATATATGTCTGTATACATATACACATATATATATTGATGTACATATATTGCTATAGATATGGAGGGGGGCACAGAGGGGGTGAGAGTGACAGAGGGCGTGGGACAGGGGGTGTTGAGGTCGTCATATACAGTCATACCTGTAGATAGTCAGATCAGTCTGTCTATGTATATGTATCTACATATATCTATATCTGTATGTGTGTATTACATATATATGTTTGTACATATTCTATCTATCTACATCTGTCTATGTATTCCTACATCTCTCTCTATGTATGTATACATATATGCATATCATATATATATATATATATATATATATATATATATATATATATATATATATACATACATACATACATATTCTGACATACATACGTATCCATATGATAGACAGGTATATCAACATGTTTGTCTACCATACTGTATACACACACTAACATACTGCTAAACATACATAACTGTGAAACCTACTTTGTACATTGCACTACAACCTACAGTCAACCTACATTGATATGTGCACATAGATGCTCTCACATACAAATGTATGTACAGCCTTCACTGATAGTTGCTGTATGTCCCCTGCCCTTTGCACATCTTCATATACATATGGATACAGACCAATGACACATATGGAGGGTTCACAATATGTAGACCTTTATAGTATTACTTTACATTACCTGTGTTTGTCACAGCTGCTTGTGTTGCCGTCTGGTTTTCTGTCCTGCTGCTCCACTTGCCAGTTGTCAGCTTTCAGGTGGCTGTTGCTGAACAGTTTTGTTTGTGTCTGCTTAATTTCGATTTTCTCTGTCTCTGTCTCTGTCTCTGTCTCTCTCTCTCTCTGTCTGTCTCTCACGTCCTCCTCAGGGTGCAATGAAAGTATTGCATGTGTGGACTGGGAGTACAGCATACTTTTGTAGGTATCTGCATATGTCCATGTGATGGCCTCTGCACCAATTGTTAGCCAGCATTTGCTAATTGCATGCAGCCAGTTGTGTACTGATTGCAGTTCTCACTGTGATTTCAGAACAGTGCTATAAAAAGGTATGTGAGATAGGCGTAGCCCTTTCAGATTTTAAGGGCAGGGACCATGCTGGTATGCTGTGGACAATGTTCTGTGAGTGTAAAGGTTGGTATCTCTCTCATATTTCCAGCTGTGTTGTAGATTAACATTCCTCCATTCATTTCTCCAGTTTCCTGTACTAACTGTGTATGTACACTGACACCTACAACTACTACTACTGTTAATGTGTGTGTGTGTGCTTTCCTTGCACTTTTGCTTGCACTTTGTTGCTAAGGCTTCAATATTTGCCCTTTACAGTCACTACTTGTATGCCTGCTAGGTGTCCTGACTGTAGTGTGCTGCTGTGGCTTTCCTATTTTCCATGTACATTCACACCTTGGAATGCTTGCTATATCTGCTAGGGTGTTACAGCATGCAGTGTGGTCTGGCCATGGTGTGGGCCTTGACATCTATTAGGGTATTTGAGTATGCTGCTGAGCAGGCCCCAGAGACTCTCAGGTGCATCTGTTATCTGCCTCATGGAATGGTACATATCAGTGGGGTACACCCATTAAATTGTCTGGTATGCTGCAGTTGTGAGTGTGGGTTAGCATGAGCATATGTATTACTACACTTTTTCTGCCATGCAAGTGGTGCATACTTTCAGGACTCCATAGTTACCATTGCATGTGTTGTTACACCTTTCTGCCTACTGTTTGTACATTTCACATGGAGTCTGTGGGGCATCCCTGTAACTCATTCACTGTTGCTATGTCTAGGCTCTTAACTATTCAAATATGGTGGTGTCAGACCTCTCATATGTACAAATATTTGCAGGTTGTCCACATTTCTGCCTCATATTTTGGTCAATATCTCATGCACAGCTTTTTATGGCAAATCACTCTGGGCTCAAGTCAGAATATAGTGACAAACATTCAAGTTTCAGACTTCATACCCTTCCACACATCCCACAAAATGCAGAACCTGTTACTCTCTGAACTGTCTGAGTTTGTTGTAACATTATTTGTAATGTGTCCCTGGTTTTGGCCTTTGCTCCACATATTTTATTACTTGGTCCGGATGTGTTCCTGTAAGAGGTTGTGGGGTATGGGCAGTGATTATCCTGCTGTGAGTATGTGTGTGGCTTGCAAGGTGCTACAGTGACATTATTACCTACTAGCTACCAACTAGCATGGCTGTTTCTGTTCACACACTACTATTATGGAAATCCACTAGTTTTGACAGTAATTCTAAATGACATGCTTTGTGTACTACACATCCTATATTCCCTTTACATTCATTCCTACTATTACATGATATATTTATTTTAGCACAATGTTCTTGTATAAGAGTCATGGCTTAGTGGTAAGTCATGCAGACTACTGTTTCCAAGGTCCTGGGTTCGGGACTGACAGTGGGATTTTATTTTGCTTTTGAACTGACTACAGGACCTGTCAATCAGAGTGACTAAGGCACTTTTAAGCAGTTGTAACCGGGTTAGCGCTGGTTTGCGCGGAGCTCACGCATGCACACTGGCATTTAGCTCTGCGCACACCCGCTTACAACCGCTTAAACGTGCTTACTCTTGCGCACACCAGCGCTATTTTCTTTGAAAGAAATGAAAATGGGGAGACAGGAAAGTGGTGAAAAAGGGGTCACAAAGAGGGTAAGACAGTAGGGAAACAAGCTTGGGTTTTGCAGGAGGGATGTAGGTAAGGCCCATAGCTGCCCATTTCTTCATCAGCAACAGCTGTGCATATGTTTGTAATTTGGTGTGACATTTGATACCTTCCACCCCTGAGAGAGGTGTAAGGACAACAATAATACTAGTTGTACAGCCAATTGTAATTGATAGTTTCCATGTCTGGTAGACATATGTGCGGAATGGGCAGCTATGTATGGGGCGTAATTTTTTGTGGGTACAGAGTGCCCTTTTTTTTTTCAGGTGAGAGTGGTATGTCAGGTGAAGGAAGTCGGTATAGCTGGGGAGGTAGGTTGGGTAGGTCAACAGACAAGACAAACAAGACACATACAGGGGTGGTGTATGACACGTGTGGGGGTTACACAATTGACGGGGACGGAGGTTTGGATATCCAGAGCCCATGAGCCCACAGATGGCAACAGTGGAACTGATATCCCCACCCATGGGCAGTTGCCACTGTTCCTTCACTGCCCAGGATGGGGCTGTGCTGGGGGCTGTGTAGGCCGGGCAACAGGCATGCCCGTAAGTTGTGCCACCTGTGCCTCAAGCTGGCATAGGGGCTCAAGAACAGAGTCCCGGATCTCCCTACGCACCACAGTCCGGACGCTACAGAGGGTGAGTGGTGGTTCTCCTCCGGCCACGCTTGCAGAGGGGGGACGGGCCCCATCCCCTGCAGCGCTTCCACCCACAGGTGGCACAGGGCCACCGGAGGAGGGTCCAGACTGGGCACTAGTGCCAGGTGCACTCGCCAGCTGAGGTGGGAGAGGTGGGTCCGCTGGAACCCGCCTTCCCTGTCGTTCTATGTTTTGCATTATGTCATGACAGTTTGGGTTAGTAACATACAATACCATTCGCAATTAGTTGTAACAGCATGCATTAGTATTCCCATTAACCAAACACCCAGATATTCACACCATTGAACAGCAAGCATAACACATGCATAATTTGAACAGCAATACACAGTCCAACAACATGCAGGGTTGATTGATGGCAACAGGCCATCAGGTTTGGATGTATGAACAGGGCAGATGCATCAACGGACATGCAAATATTTATGACCCATCAGGACAAATGTCCAGGGGTGTTAATTGTGATTGCACATACCAATTTCACGTGGAATGGATTATATGTGGTTATAGGGTGGGGTGAAGAAAATATTATTAACACCTTCGAATACCAATACATATGCTGTACATTTCTAATAGCTACAGATATATACACACTACTGTTCTAACTACAGTTTCCTATATGATAACTACTTCAATTTGGTGATAGGACTGTTACTGCTACATCAATATACATTTTATTGTTATTCATACACATTCATATCTGGCTTTGTTCAGCTACATCATCCTGCTACATTTGCTTTATATAGCTATAGACAACTGTGGATGTTTGATATTTCAGACAATCATACTATCTGCATATTGCAGACTGAGAGCAACATATCCAGATTTTGGGATACACATTCCAGCTGCAGCAACACTTTGGACACATTTCGCAGTTTGGTTCTACTTGTCACATTCATTTCATTCTGTACTGACTGCAGTATACTTTATACAGGGGTTATTACTACTTTATTGGTGGATTCATAACTCTTTCTCACACCCTCTCACTTGTTTTCATTTTACTATTCAGGATGGTACTTACTTCTAGGCTTTATTGACATGTTTTACCTGTAGTTATTACAATCCTTTCCAGCAGTCTCACTTCTGTCATGTTTCAGTATTTCAACAGGGATATATTTCACACATGTGAGTTGCTCATCTTCTGCAGCTGTACTTTTCAGCCTGCTGCAGGTTGTGCACTATGATATTACAGGTGGGGCATCTTTATTTCAGACTTTATTTCAGACATTTTCATTTTTCTGTTTGGATTTCAGACTGCAACACACTTTTGTAATCAAGCAATACTTGCAAACACTTTTACACTGTTACTTGCACATTTTATTACTTAGTGACTACACTGCACTCTTTTGCTAACTGTCATACTTTTATATTTCTTTACAGTTACTGGGAGTGGATTACTGACCTGCCTGGTGGCGCAACCGCACCAGCCTATCGCCATAGGCTCTGCGGTTCATAGAACGGACACCTGCAGCTGTAATATAAATGAAGTAATATTGGAATACACATCTCCATAATATCAGCTAATTTAATTTCTTACATACATAATTAAATGTAACTTACTCAGTAGTGGGGCATTGGGCATTTGCCAGGCCTCCTGTATCCAAAGGTTCAATTGGTCCTGCTTGCGTCTCTTCAGGTCCGCATGGTGGTGACAGACCTGCTCACCAGTCCTTGGAATCCCTGTGGCACTGGTAAGATCATGAGCCAACCGGTCCCACGCCTCAGCCCTATATGCTCCCCACAGGACCTGGCCCTGCATGAGTTGGGCCTCATGATTGTGGACTAGGAGCCAGACCATGTATCTGGACTCCTCAATGCCCCACCTCTGTGCTCGAAAGCAACTACCCTCACCTACACCTGACATTCTGGCTGCAAGTCAGTTCTACAATCGTTTATGCTGTGTATTCCCACCTATGGGGCTTATATATGCCGTTTTCCGCACTTATCTGTGATTGGCCATTTTGGAATTGTATCCACTTCACAAAACCTGCTTTGTCATGCTCCACTTTCTATTCATTCCTATATATTTGCTATTACTGCATTTCTGAGTACAGCTGTTGTAGCTTAGTGGTTCAGTACCTTGACTATGGTGCATGGTATCCTGGGTTCGAACCTGGCCACTGCTTTTTATATTTTATGACTGTCTAGACAGGCTAGGGGGTGTGTCTGTGTAAAGGCAGTTTTGTTACAGCTTGCTCAACGTTGCCCGTCGGTTAGCTTGTTGGCGTGGTGCGTAGCTCCGCGCAAATGGGGTGCACTGGTTTAAGCCTCATTTGGCTGTCAGCACGCATATTACGCTCAGCTCAGCTAGGGTCACACAGTCTCAGCATGTAAAACCACTGCTCAGCTACGGGCACTCATTTTGCACCTGTTAAACCACTGCTCACCTATGGGCAGATGCACTCACCTTGTTAAACTGTAGCTCAGCTATAGGCACGTCTGGCATTTTTTATTGTTTTGTTACCTCACATTTCTTCAAAATAAATGGACTATTTCATTACATTTTACATAAAATGTGATTTTATATGTGTACATGTTTGTCAGGGACTTGTTTCGTGCTTATTTTGCTAAAAATAAAACTTGGTGTTGTGGGGGCTCGAACCATGAATGCCTGCTCTTCAGCTGACGTCTCTACCGCTACGCTATTGCTTCTTGGCTTACTTTGCATATTTAGTTCTTATATGCTTTCCCACTGACTGCTAACTGTAGCTGCGCTACGGGCACGCCCGCGCAAACGAGCGCACTCACGGGCAAACATCTTTACAATTTAAAAAAAATATATAACATGTTCATTTATATATTTTCTGTTCATAGTCTGTGGGGGCATGTGTTGTGTTGTGTTTATTCACATTTCCGTGGACTCTGTCGTGGGTGTTTACTTTGGGCACTTTTACTCTTCTGGGGGCATGTCCGCTTGCAGGGCTCGGCCTACGGACACGCCCCCTACTGTCTTACATGGACCGTGTTAGCCTTAGGTGTGATTCAGCATGCTCTCATGAATATGCAGAGCATGCTGACATCACTCCGTTTAACTGCAGCCTTCGTGTAAGAGTTATAACTCTTACACGGAGGCTTCGTGAATCCTACCCTTGGAGTTAGCTAATATTGATACTATTCGTCTGTGTACCCTTTTGGAAATAGTTTTAGAAAACAGATTAACAGAGTTGCAGTGCACACTGATGGCACCAATATTTGCTAATTTAGTTTTAGGACAATGGAAAGAACAATTAACTCACAGTACATATTTTAAAGAAAATGGTACATTTTATAGTTTTTTCATTGACAATTTATTTTATTGGTGAAAGGCGAAGCTTCAGGTTTTATTGATTTTATAAAGGAGATAGGTCTACTATTGATTTTTTAAAACATACTTGGTATACAAATTATAGCTAGATAAGTTACTTGGATTTTACTTCTAAATTATTTAGGAAAGGTGCATTTGTTAATCAGTATTTTCACTTTTCTAGAGCATATCATTATTAAAGGTCAATTTGTTAGAATAGCCAGATTGATTTGTGAGGACACATTTTGATAGAGGAGTGCTGTAAATTAAAAAAATATATAAAGAGAGGTTATCTTTCACCTTTAGTGGATCTTGCCTATTAGGACATTTTGGAGTATAGACATACTAAGTTTAACTCCATTTTGACAGGTACTGAAAGGTGGCATAACTGTAGCAAATAGTTAATACAAATATACAATGGACTTTGGACTTAGATTCAGCTTTTTACTATCTTCTCCTTGGATATGAAAAATATTTTAAACATTGTTTTTGATAATTGGAAAGTCATAGTAGCTAACACAGAGCTTAGTTAAGTAATAGGAATAAGGCTTAAATATTTTTTTAACAAAGGATATAATATTACATGTCTATTGTAAAGAAAGAAAAACCTTTGGAAATAAGAAAAAGGAGAACTTGTCCTTGTGGTATTTGTAGACAGTGCATGTACATTAGTGAAAGTCCTTTTTTTCTGGTACACAATAATGATTTTTTAACATTCCCAAACATTTTTCATGTACATTCAGAGTAGTGGTTTATTAAGCCACATGTGTATCTTGTCCAGCATTTTATGCTGAAAAAACGATAAGGTCTCTAGCAGAGAGGGTGTATGAGCATAATTCTACAAAACATCTTGATACTGCAAACACCTTGGCTAAACATACTTTGACTTCTAAGCCCTTTAAAACATTTGTTTTTCAAGTGATTGAGCAACCAGCATCTGATCTGATAGGTGGGAGTTATAATTTAGTAGAAATAATGGGATTTTATTCACAGTGTACTTTTCGAGGGCAATATTTTCCCCAGCATTAAATGATGCAATCTTGTATGTTTTGATACAGAGAAGTTTTAAATGTTCTTGACTATGTTGTTGATTGGATGATAATAGTCATGATATTTGTGTCTATAGCAGTGTAAAATCTAAAAAATGTGTTTTATTTGGGTTTCTGATGAAGTTCTTATACTAAAGAGAACAAAAGCACTAAATAATTCAGTGGTTTGAGTGTTTCTTCAACAATGTAATTTTTACATGATCTGTTATAGACCTGGAAACAACCATCCATGCAAATAAACTTTCCTACATGTTTCTAATATAAATTCATGCTAAGTCCCGGGAAATGAAGGTCATATTATATGAAGAAAAGGCCTTTAGAAGCATTTTCATGTTTTATGATATTCAGTGAGTCATCCAAGTCTCACTGTTTGGTTATTCGGGCATCATATTTATATAATGTCATCTGCCAAAAAATAGTTTATTTTTATGTAATAATAATGGTTGATGTGGAGAGTTGTTTGTTTACTTCCTTCTATAATTTTTTACACTTGCTGTTATTTTATAAATGGTGTTTAGTGAGGAAATACATCTATAGTTATCTTTTCAATTTTCCAGTAATTATTATATTATGAAGTATAATTGTAGCTAAACTGAAAGGATTTGGAGGTGTCACTTAGGAATTATAAATACATTGGCAAACTTCAGAATATAAAGATTAAGTTTGTTTTGCAATGTAAATTCTGCTAGACTCTTATCAGAGGATAACACTATTCTGTGGATTCAATAAACTCTGTGTAAGCTTTGTGTGAAGCTTACACTGGGTTTATGTGTTTGCATGGTGAGCAGCAGCACTAATTACATATCCATGCTGCACACCATATTTAAATGTAAATAGGTGTGGTTATATTGTTAGCAACAGTGTTGCCAGTCAGGAAACCATGGAAAGCAACATGGATAGCAGCAAATATGTAGACCTGCTTACCTATTGGGAAATTAGGTTTGCAGTATTGCACAGAATGCCACAATGATTACTAGTGTTAATAATATAGCAATGTATATGGTCCAAACACATTACAGGGCAGTGTATACAGTGCAGAGTATTGTGGAATCCCATTTCAGGCATCCTGTACAAATGTACTGTAAATGCTCCATAAGGGTACATGGACTGTCATTGAACTATACAATCAGGGAAGTGTGTGTGTTGAATAGGAATCACACAGATGAATTGTAGGAATGAACACAGGGAAACTGGACAGGTGAAATATCTTAATGTTCAGCAGAGGAGGATATTTAAATGAAGACAGTTGTATCAGGAACACTATTCACATATCTACATGATACAGTGTAAATGTATATTATGCAACTATCACACAAGGTGACAACAATGGAGAAGGATGTCTTTGTAATATGAGCATCCTGAAATGTACAATGGAGAGGACATCTGTTAATGTGCAGGAATACTTTATTTGACAGCTTTACAAACTATATGCAAACAGGTGTCCATATTACTACAAGTACTGGAAAATCTGAATGTGTATTGTCATTATAAAGATGTGAATGGTATATAAGAAAGCATTTGTGATTTATTTCTGTAGTGTAGTTGACATATTTGTGAACAAGTACTAAGAGACCAAGGTAGCAGTGCATGGGGGAAGGCAACAAATGGCTCCATTGAAAATATGAGTTATTTTCTTAGATAGTACCTTCCTTTTCTTTGTGTTTTCACATGTAGTTCCAGGGCATGAAGACTGATGGACAGTAAACAAAAGAAATACATGCTATTGTCCACTTTTTATAGAGCAGCACCCGAGCAGGGGATTTGTGCGATGGATGGCAAAGTGTTTGTGCTTTCCCTTTTTGTGCATAGTTAAGTGGTGAGTAAACGTTAGGTTCTTTGATAAAATAATGAGAGTTCTGAGTACTGAGTGTATGAAACACACATGCTGCTTAGCTGATTCTGTGGCAGCAGGTGTAAACACATTGACACATTTCTTTTGGAGCCCAGATGATATAGAGTTTGAATCCAAGTATATATAATAGTTTGAAATAAGTAGTGATAATGCAATGAAATTATACATTCACTGTGTGTTAGTGTGTGTGTGTTACTCTAGCACAGGATGTTTAAGAGGCATTGCATGGAGGTAACCACCCCAATGAAGAGCCATTCGCTGTCACTTGGCATTGGTCCATGATGTGAAACTTGGTGTAAACACAGAGGCCAAAAAAGAAGGGCTCTATTACTTTTTTGTTTACTAATGTGTGTTGTATATGATTAAAACTTTTGACCAGATTGTAAGTGTTAAAATGGGGTGGATAGGAAAGTGGTGAAATGGGGGGCAATTGGGAGAAGCAGGGGGGAAGAACAAAAGGAAGGCAATATAGGAATGTTCAGGACCAATAGTCCTAGCTAAATGATTATTCACCTCAGTTTTTGTGCTTTCATTCCAAAACACAGGAACTTCATCAGAAATATAGTATGCTATTTGGTGGGTTATTTTATCCAGGAATGTGCAGGAGGGAGGTAGAATAGGACCATAGCTATCCACTTCTTCAAATGTATTATATGAAAATATGGTACAGAATATTAGCTGAATTTGGACTGTTACCTCAACAAAGCGGGTTTACAACAATGCAGTCATGTTTTTACATCCAATTGGACCAAATCAAGTATGTCAAGAAGACACGTGCAAAGTGGAGAGTTATGTATGGGACAATATTTTTTTTTTTTGACAGCTCCCTTTTTCTGTTTTTAACTTCAGTAAGAGAGGAATGTTGGGCAAGGAACATAGGTATTTCTGGGTCAGGGAAGTAAGCTAGATGAGGAAGTAGATGCAAACAAACAGGAGAAACAAGACTAGACACAGGGATGGTGAGGGTAACAAAAGTTTGGGACACCGTGATTGGGGTTAGGGAGGGGACAACAAAAGCCCATGCCCATCGAACATGGGGACAGTGAGAATCTAGTCCTCACCTGCAGGACTGTCATCACCGTCCCTACTCCACTGGCTAATGGAGTGCATGACATCTCCTCCTCCTACAGACCATGAGGGTGAACAACCTGTCTATCTGACATAGGCATGCATCAATTGTACTCTGCATAATCCTATGCACCAACCCTGGCATCTCCTGACAGGTGATAAAATCTCCACCTCTGCCAGTACTTCTGGAGGGTACCACAGCACCAGCTGGTGCATGGGCAGTAGAGGCAGTACTGCCAGGTTGGGACTCAGTTGTGCTGGGCATCAGTTCCTGAGCTGGTATAGTGGGGGCAGGCTGAGCCACTGAGATTGGTCTTCCTCCCTGTGCTGTAAAGCATTTTATGATTTGTTAGAGATGGATGATATGGAAACATTTTGGATGACACACAAAAAAAGATACGAGTGGGTTGAGAGAAAAAAAGAGATAAAATTAGAACTATCATATGAAAAATACAATGCATTAGCACAATAATACAAGTATTTTATCTGAAGTTTACATTTAAATATACTTTCTAACAACTACAAACTATAATTACATATTGCTCAGAGTACCCTTTGCAATGTGCAGATGCTGCTCATTTGCTTGATCCAGTTATACATATCAAAGTTAACAGTAGGAAATTTATGCCACTTGTGTAGAATTTAATTTATGTAATATTTTTAAAGGATTGTACTATTTTATACTTGCTACTTTTGGTATTTGAACCCACAACATCTGAATGCAGTCTTATGCTTGACTCCTAAAATTGGTTTGTGCTACAGACTGAAGCATGCATACTTGCTTTTGCAGTTAGTATATGCATGCATACTTTGGTGAAACTATAGAAAAGAATAAATGTTTTCTTTTTCATTTAAAAACTACAATAATACTTCTCTTGTGCTGCATATATATATATATATATATATATATACCACTTGCTTCACTCAGTCACTCTAGATATTCAGTATGGACCTCCCTATTCACAATGAGCTCTGCATTAGCTGTATGAAGAAAATAAGAGAACAGAAGAGCCTTATGCATACCAGTCTTGCCTATATTTAGCTTTCTATCTATTATACATTCTCTTTATTAGTATACTTACACAACTGTGGGTTGTTGCTAGTTCTAAACTCATCCGGCCCCTGGTTGAGTGTATCCATCTTGCACCTTTTTTGGTCATTAAAGTGGTGCCTACACTGTTCTCCAGTGTGTGGAATGATAGTTGCATTAGATACAGCCTTGGGCAGACTATTCCAAGACTCAGGCTTGTACTGGGAGCCGGTATAATTCCCCTGCAAAAGCCTTAGGCTGTGGTGCTTTACAAGCAGTCCAATAAAGATTCTGGACTCCTAAACACCCCACCTCTGTGCCCTAAACTGAGCAGCTTCCCTTCTGACACCAGATATCTCTAACCAGAAAACACCACAATAGATAATAATGATTTCCCACCAATACATGTTATTATGTTTACTGGTAGTGCATAAACCAGAGCAGCAATGCCATCCATGTTTGCATGGCGTTAAGTGGAGAGCAACAGTGCCAAAGAGAGAGAAAAGCAGTTTTGGAAAGTGGAAGGTTAATCTGACACTTGACATTAATTTGAGGGCTGTTTGCTGCTGTAACTGGTAGGTGATTTAACTTTGCAGGCATGCACTGGAGGCATAAAGTTTCCTGACCCGACAGATTTTTGGTTTGGCTTTATATACTGATAAAATAGATTTTTTTACACTGTGGTATTCAAACCTATGCATAAGAGATGAAACATTTTCTTCCATGTGGTGATTTTCCATCTTTGCCAAAGAAGAAGTGCTTCTCAGACAGAGTCATGAATTAATTATAAATACAGATGACAGGCTGAGGTATTAACCATGCAACTCCACATTCCTAAGCACCCTGGAGAATATTAGGGTCCAACCTGACACTCTCATACTGGGTGACTTCAACTACCCCTCCATTAACTGGGAAAATTACTCATGTACCAATACACTTGCCCAACGTTTCCTGGAATTCATTAATTCCAGTGCCCTGAACCAGCTCATTCTTACCCCCACTAGAGGTAGCAACATCCTTGACCTGGTCATTACTAACATGGGCGAACGTTGCTCTACACCAATAGTTAACTCCTCTCTGGTTAGATCCGACCACAAACTAATCACCTTGGAAATCCACATACCTCCCACCCACTCTGCAAAGGTAACCACCATGAAAAACTTCTCCAAAGCTAACTTTGGGCTCCTAAAAACAGAGGTGGCTAAATTCACAGCACCCCTGCAAATGGAGAATAGTTGCATGACTGCCAAATCATACACCAATGCACTGTACGAACATGTACACAAATGCATGGATCTCGCCATACCTAATAGAACCAAGATGCTCTCCTCCAAAAAATGGAAGCCAATCTGGTGGTCCCCTGCCAAAACAAACTCTACGACAGAAGGAGGAAACTGATGCAGAATAAGGTGAAGCCCCAAGACTGGAAAAACTCCCTTATCAGCCTCAGCAAAAAATTGAGATCCCTTATCAAATCCTCTAAAGCTAGCTATGAAAACAGAATTGCAGCAGATAGTAAAGACAACCAAAAGGCCTTCTACAGTTATATAAAGAATCTCCATGGCAATACCCAGATTTGATCTGAGCTACTGCACAATGGTACCTCCTATACCGAGCCAACAGATACTGCAACATACTGGCCGACAGGTTCAGTAACAACTTTACCACTCTCTCCCAAACCAAAGGACCAATCACAATACCAGTAGATTGCTGGGCACCCAGTATTACTGCTGCACAGGTTAAAACAGCACTGTCCAAGGCCAGGAATACAGCTTCTATGGGACCTGCAATATAACCGGCTGTGTTCTACATGAACTGCAGAGTGAACTGGCATCTCATCTGTGTGCCCTGTTCAATCACAGTATCACCTCAGGCTTTGTCCCTATTGAATGGCACACTGCTACAGACATCCCTCTCCACAAAGCACAAGTGACTACAGACCCTGGGAACTATCACCCCATTAGCCTGATGAGACTGATATGCAAAGCTATGGACTGCATCATCATGGACCTAATAAACAAGGATATAGGGAATCTCCAAACTCTGGATCCCACACAGTTTGGTTTTTGTGAAGGGTAGATCATGCTTGCTCAACCTGGTCAACTTCTTTGAGTCAGTCACCAGAGCAGTGGAGGAAGGCAAGGTGGTTCATACAGCCTACCTTGATCTGGCCAAAGCTTTTGATACCATTCCCCACTCAGGAATCATAGAAAAACTCACTAAGCTAGGCATCAACCCTATATCACTAGGTGGTTTGCAAATGGGCTTACAGATAGAACCCACAGTGTGAAAGTAGCTGATTCCAAGTCAGACTACCAACCAGTCACAAGTGGAGTCCCACAGGGTTTGGTCCTGGGTCCTCTCCTGTTTGGTATCTACTTCTCTGAAGTCCAGGCCAAAATGAAGGGACTCTGGCTGACAAAGTTTGCAAGCGATTGGAAGTTGGGAGCTATTATTAACTCCCCAAGTGATGTTGACATCCTACAGAAACATCTCACAGACACCAACAACTGGTGTCAGAACCATGGCCTTTAGCTCAATGCCAAAAATGTGTCATCATCCACTTTGGGAAAAATCCAGTTCCCATGAATTACCACATCGATCATAGTCCACTGAACACAGACGGTGTTATAAGAGATCTGGGAACACAGTTTGGCAGCAACCTCTCTTTTGACCGCCAAATTGCCACTGTGGTCAAAAATTCCTTCTATGTGGCACATCTCATTACTAAGGGTTTTGCATCCAGAAAGAAAGAGGTCATTGTCTCCCTCTACTCTTCCCTCATTAGGCCAATCATTGAGTACAGTGCCCCATTTGGCATGTACCTCACTAGTCACCTGCAACAACTGGAGAGGCCACAAAAGTACCTCACAAAGAAGATCCTAGGCCTTAAACACTTGTCCTATATGGACAGACTCAAAAAACACCAACTATTCTCTATCTCATATCGCCTACTTAGAGGTGAACTCTGCTTGACTTACAAAGCCATGTCTGACCCAGCTCTGTTACAAATGCCACATCTAAATAAATCCCAATCCCTCCGCACCACATGCTCCAGAGATCTCAACCTCATTACCACAATCAACAGAACAAGCTAGAGGGACAGGTTCATAACCCAGAGACTGCCCATACTATGGAATACACTTTCCATACATGTCAAACAGAGCACCTCACTGGCCCTCTTCAAGAGAAATCTTGATAAGTGGATGGGAAATAGAAAATGCAACCCCAGGGATCACTCCAGTGGCTCTAATCAACAGAGACACTGGGAACTAAGGTTGGGTGGCATGATGCCAAGGTAATCCTATGGCCTAGGCTTGTAAAGGCTCCAGGGCCATTAGCCTAGTACACACCTATGAACCTATGTGTGTGACCTGACAAAGTCATTGTTTATACATTCAAGTGTGTATGGGTTTCATTGCAGTGTGAAGGCCATCCAAGTCAGGATAGCAGAATTATAATTACAGAAACATAGTAGACAGTATACTCTCAGTCATATATCCGAACCTTCAAAACACAGTAAGGGTGTCTTATCCCTCATACATATAATTCATATCAGCTCCACTGTTATGCATAGTTATTTCTATTTATAATTATGTTTAAATTGAAGTCATATTTAATATAATGTGAAATGGGAAAACATTAAAAATGTCTGGAATTTCCTGTGTTTGAACCCAGGACCATTTGTATGGCAGCCCTACATTTACACCTGCTGCCATAGGAATTGTTAATTAGCAGTTGGATACTTCCCTGTTCATTAACTTCTGTGTGTTAACTGCCACTCAACATCACTAAGCAGTGTTGAGTGATGGAAAGCAAAAAATTAACAGTGCATCCTTTTTGACATTTAGAATGGCTACATCCTGTCTGCAGGTGTTCTGTCTGTTTCTTGTGTGGGCCACCTTCCAGGTTTGTACAGTAATAAGCATCATGCAAATGAAATAAACAAAGCTAAACTTGTTTTAGCCTTGTGACTGTGTTTATGTGTCATCATTAAAAGACAAAGTTGGGAATTGAACCCTGATGTACACATAGCATATGCTGTGTAGATCAATGTTGTTAGCAGATGTGCTAAGCACACAGGTGATTCATAGGTGCAGTTGATGTATTGATTATCAAAGAAGTACATTACATGACATTTATTGTGTTTATCCATTTCCTGTGTTTTCCCTAAGCTGCTCACCACCCAAATACTGGCATAAGAAAAATAGAAAAAAAGAAATCTATAAAATAAAAACACTACAAAATATATTAGTATACATGAAAGACTTCTACACAAGTCTGGATTTGACCTCTCACACAAATAAACCTTCAAACCACAGTATAAGGGTGTCATATCTCTCTTTGCCACAGAAACAGATTTGCAGCAGAGAATGAAAATCATTATGCATACATGCAAGTCCAAAATCATTCACAATATCAACAAAACATATGGCACTTTGACTCTTCTAATTTGTTTGTGCATGTATTAGTTTCAGATGTGGTGCAATGCACGATTACACAACCAGTCCTTATTATTGTTTGGAGAAATACAGCTCTGTCTTCTCTCTTATCCTTAAAATGTTAGACAATATTAAATGGCAAGAATATACGGTTTTCAACCAATGCAGGGGAAGTTAGATGCTACTAAACAAAATCTGTGAAATGTGTGCTGCTTGTTTGGTTTAACATATTGATATATTTACTAACGTGGCTGCCACATCTACTGGAGGTAAGGGAGTCTGAATTGCTGTAGTGCTTTCCTTCTCCCTACCAGTAGTCATTCATAGCTGCAATCTATTAGCAGCAAACATTGAGGGAGTGCCTGCACTATGATTACATCTGCTACACAGAGCTGACAATTTGGGATTCAGCAATTCTAATGAGTTCACACCTCATTTCCATCTCCACCATACTCACAGCCCTGAATCTACATTAAAAAGGTAACCATTTAGACAGGAAACATGAAGGTGAGGAGACTTGTTTATGTGAATAACACAGTTGAAAATTGCTATTACTTTGGATTTATCTGCACAGAAAACTACTGATCTTGATAAGGTATGATTGCATTCTTCAGTTAGATACTGGATATGCTCAGATGTCAGTTAGAAAAAATATTTTTATATCTGCATTAGGAAATGCTACTTTTATCTGTATGCACTTTCTAGAAGTTTACTGATGGGTTTAGGCATTTGGTCAGGGCTTGTTACTTTCACAGATGCACAGCCTTATTAACATTCATCACAAATGTTAAATGTTACAACTGTTTCACTTTACATTCTTCTATTGTTATTTCTGTGAAATGTAAATTTCCTATATTGTCAGTGAAACAGAGGTTTTATCCTACTTGGATGGCCCATAGACACCTCTAGAGAAGTGCTGGCCACAGGTACAGGTGACTGTCAATTACATCAAAATGAATGCTCTGTGGTAAATGTGTACACATGTTTTGGGGACATTTTCTTTGATAGCCATTATAGCAATTTACTGAAAATTCTAATTCCTTTCTTTGGGAGCAAAATGCCATTTGCTTGTTGTTTACATGGGTGTGGGAGCTAAGTTCCATATCTGTGTTGGCACATAGAAAATAGTTTGTACAGAAGTTTGCTTTGCTATTGTTTCTCCCTTAGTTTTGGATCCAGTCTTACTTTGTGTCTCACTCTGATATGTTAAAACCACATAAATCCTTTTTTATATTTAAATATAATTGAATTTGTTTTCTCCAGTGGGAAATATTGAAAAAAACTACTTCCTTATGTGTTATATCTAAGCAGGACTTTTTTATGTGTATTATCCTTCTTTGCTGTGTTATGTCACCTAGGACTATGGCATCCAAGCATCCCAGTCTCCACAACCCCCCCCCCCCCTTCAGTGATCCTGAGAATGATTTGATTCGAAAAGACTTTAGGTGACATTATGGCCTTCTGCTTGAGAGAGGCCATGGGGATATGTCTGGAAGAATGCAAATTGGTAGCAAACAGTTGACGATGTGAACACTGTTGAAGGCCACAGCAGAACATATGATCAGGTGTGTCATAGGGCTACTGACAAAATTTCATCAGCCCAGAGGAGAGCAGCTGCAGTGGCCTGTGGACAGATGGCTACAGGCAGGCTGCTACAAAGCCACCACTGACACCAAAGAGTTTCTGGCCAATGTCAGTGATCCAGAGAGCTCAGTGGTAAGTCCAAAACAGCATATGATTGATGTTGGTGCTGCTGTTTCAAGGAGGACAAGTATGTCCTGGGGGAGATTCCAGGTAGGCTTAACTATTGTCAATTGTGAATTTTTTTTTTCTTGTATAATAAAATATTGACAGTAATACTTAGGTTTGTTTACCTTTTTTATGGGGGGTGGGTACTAGTTGCTACAGTTAACAACACATTCTGGTCCATTACACATGGGTTTGGGGTGGACATGTCATCCAGGTTCCTGTTACCTGTATTGCTAATGGACATATAAAGGCCCAAAAGTTTCACCTCCTGTTTTACTGTTAATTGTGATGATGCTGTTCTTACTTTTTGCTTAACTACTTCCAGGACCATCCTTCCAAGGAATTGGGGAGTAATCTGTACAAGGTGAGCCAAAAATGTTTATTTCAGTACTGATGAGCAGTTCACAGAAATATTTATTTAAGCCATATGTGTGATGTGGGTGTCAGTGCATTGTTGTACTATCTGTAATAGTGGCACCACTGTTCGCTTGTTAACATATATTGAACTGTAGTAGTGTAGCTATTCATTTCTTTCATGTGTTTCTTGATAATTATCACAGGTGATCCTGACAGTGGTAGTATAGGACTCTTACCACATAATATCAGAGTATCGGCAGAATCTGATGATGATGTTGGCCAAAGAGAGACACAGTTGGGGGGGGGTGCAGAGGTTACATCTGACTCTTAAGTTGACATTCAGCCATCCCTTGTAGTTCCATCAGACACAGCCAGTAAGCTTATGCCAACCCATTCCAATGAGCCCTCAGATATTGGACAGGTGGAGGGTGACACACTTGATCAGGGTAGTGTGGTTATTGTGGCTTCAGTGCCTGTTGACTCTGGCCATAGCCAAAGTGTGGGTGAGGTGCCATGCAGGAGGGTTGGGGTTGTTAGGGGTGCCCAGAGGAGACCCACAGTCCATCCTCCACCTGATCCTGGTGTGTCTTTTAGTGCCACTCAACATATGTTTAGGGCTGTCATGGAGGTGCAGGTATGTTCCAATAGGGTCTCTGAGGAAATGCTTAGGGTTGTAGATGTGACACAAGCTTTTATGCATGACTGCCTCCACTGTGTTGCCGAGTCAGTGGATTGGATGAATGACACGTCGGAACGGGTGGTGTCTGTGATGGAATGTCTGCTGGGAGAGGGACAGCATCCACATGGCCATAGGTCAACCACATCATCTGATGTTAGCTGACATGGCTATGCCTGATCACTCTCCCATAGTGGCACTACTTCCACTGTTCTTTCAATGGTTGAGGTGTTTACACTCAGATGAAGCAGGCCATGGGGCCATGGCCTTGGGCATACTCATGAGGAGAGCTCATCCAGCAGACATCAGTCATGTTCAGGTAGCAGCAGTGCATCTGTTGGTGTAGATGGATGTGCCAGTGCAATTCCTGGCAGAGCCAGTTTTTATGGTTGGGTGCGATGATGATGAATTGTCACCTCTACCATGCCTAGCTCATGCCTGTCTGACATATCAAGACATAGAGCTAGCAGGTTTTGTAAATCAAAAGGACCATATTCTTTTATTAAAAGGGAACAATTAGGAAGCTGCAACCTACTCTTTATGTTGATGTATCAGTATTTCATGAAACAGTCAATGCAGTAGATTCAAGGGCAGAGAATTATGTATTTTGTACTGTTTGGATAAATGACAAACACACAGACCTCAAAGTTGATACAGATTCCAAGTGCAATGTTATGTCAACAGAAACATTTTCTAGAGTGTGTCATGGTGAAAGGCTTGATTTGGCAAGGTGTTTGAAGCTTGCTGCTTATGGAGGTGAAGAAATTCAGACCGAAGGCTCAGTAGTGCTTTCATGTTACTTTGCTGGAAGAAGCTATGACTGGTTATTCTATGTGATCAAGAGGCATGTCCAGTCATTATTAGGGCTCAGAGACAGTTTAAAAATGGGACTGCTTTCATTTAATAAGGAAGTCCATCATGTTAGCTTAAAAAACCACTACTCTAATTTTGCCCAGCATATTTTTTCTACCTATGCTGATCTTTTTGAAGACAAACTTCCACTTGTGTACTCCATGAAGTTAGACCCAGAGGTCAGTCCAGTTATCACACCAGCTCAAAAAGTTCCAGTAGCCATGCAGAGCAGAGTTAAAGCTGAGCTAGATAAAATGGTGCGACATGGTGTGATTTCTCCAGTTGCAACACCAACTGAATGGGTATCTTCCATGGTGGTAGCTCATAAAAAAAGTTCAGATGACATCAGAATATGTATTGATCCATGAGACTTGAACAAAACACTAAAAAAATACCTCATCATCCAATGCGCACAGTCAAAGAAATCACAACCTTGATAGCAAATGCCAGTATTTTTTCTGTCTTAGATGCAAAGAGTTCATTTTGGCAAACTCAGCTTGACAATAAATTATCATTGCTCACTTCTTTCAGTACTCCATTTGGCAGGTACAGATTTTTGAGAATGTCATTTGGGATAAATTCTGCAAGTGAAGTCTTTCAACGTGCAGTGGAGCAAATTTTTTCTGGGTATCCTTGTGCTATCATAGTAGACAACATACTAGTAGGAGGTCATGATGAATCAGAGCATGACAGATACCTCAGACAAGTTCTAGAAAGGGCATGTCAAGTGAATCTAAGCTCAATGCACACAAATGCAAATTCAGGCTACAAGAAGTTACTTATATAGGTCATTCATTTACTAGTACAGGCTTATGACCAGACCCTTCTAAGCAAACAGCCATCCTTGAGATGCCAGCTCCAGACAATGTTCAAGCCCTGCATTGTTTTCTTGTCATGGTCAACTACCTAGGCAAGTTCATTCCAGAATTGAGCCAACTTTCAGCACCACTCAGAGAACTGACATGTAAAGATGTATCCTGGTCTTGGTTAGAGCAACACCAAAGAGCATTTGATGTCCCGAAACAGAAAATTGCTAGTCCACCAACTCTTAGATATTATGATGCTCACAAGCCAGTTGCAATTTCCTGTAATGCTTCGAAATGTGGTCTTGGTGCAGTCATTCTACAAGAGCATCAACCTGTTGCCTATGCATCGAGAACTCTTACCCAAGCTGAAATGCAGTATGGCCAGATCAAGAAAGAGTTTTTAGCAAATGTGTTTGCATGTTCGAAGTTCCATGATTATGTTTATGGTAGACCTATCCAGATCAAAACAGACCACCAACCTCTAGCCACTATCCTGAGAAAGCCTATGCATTCAACTCCAGTCTGACTGCAATGTATGATGCTGAGATTGCAAAAGTATAATTTCAATCTTATCTACAAAAAAGGCAAATTTATTTATCTTGCTAATACCTTATCCAGATCACCCAGAAATACCACAGAACAGCACAATAATAAAAACCTTGATTTTGAAGTCATGGAAGGGAGAAATTTTTCTTCCACACTTCTTGATGAGCTGAGAGATCACACTGCCACAGATCCAGTTTTGCAAAGGCTTAACCACTTTATCAATCAAGGATGGACATCAAAGCAGTCTAGTTTACCTCAAGAAGTGCAACCTTATTTTTCATACAGAGTTGAGATTTTGTCTGACAAAGGTATCATAACGAAAGGTCCAAAAGTGATTGTTCCAAAGTCTTTGCAACAAGAATACATTACTATCTTGCATCATGGTCACCCAGGAGTCAGTTCTACCAAAAGAAAGGTGAGAGGACTAGTATTTTAGTCTTCTATGTCACAAGACATTGAGAGAGGACTTTCATCTTATTCAGTGTGTAATAGTGCTAAGCTACATCAACAGAAGGAACCACTTCAGCTAAAACAGATTCTGGAACTACCTTGATCAACAGTAGCCACTGATATCTTTGAGTGGAATGGTCAACATTAATTGATGTTAGTAGATTCTTACTCCAGTTGGTTTTAGAGTGACTTACATCCTAACCCAGCATCCAGTACAGTCATTACTAAAATGGTGTCATTTTGCAGTACATGGTAGTCTGCACAAAGTTATTCCTGACAATGGCGCACAGTTTACAAGCCAACGTTTCAAAAGATTTGCTGAAGAATGGGACTTTACTCATGTCACAAGTAGCCCTAAGTACCCACAGTCAAATGATTTGGCAGAACGTGCAGTTCAAAGTGCAAATCAGTTACTAGAGAAGTCAAAACGAGATAATAGTGATTTTTCCCTGAATCTCTTAAATCTCAGTAATGTTCCTCGGGATAAACATCTTGATTCACCTGCTCAGAAATTTCTGTCGAGACAAACCAGAACCATATCACTAATCAGTAGTCAATTGTTGGTTTCATGCATGAAGAACAGTAGGTTAGTGAAAACCAATTTTTTGAAGAAGCATTTAACCCAGAAGTCCTACTATGATAAAACCAGCAAACTGTTCAATCCATTACAAGAGGGGGAAGTGGTAAGGATGCAGACGTCCAGAGGTTATGATCAGATTGGTGTTGTGAAAAATATTGGTCCAGAGCTGAGCTCATACATTGTGGAATCACAAGGAGCAGTCTTGAGGCAGAATCAGAAGCATTTGAGACCAGTGTCTGAGCCTATACCACAGCATATAGCCTGTGAGAAAGACTCTTTATCTCAGAGAGCTGTCTGGTGTTCCAGTTCCAGTAGAAGTTCCAGAGAACATTCCTGTTCCTGTAATGAATCCAGAAGTTCCTGATATGGGTTGTGCACCACAGACTGTCCCTGTTGCTAAATTTGGTCCAGACTGTTATGTTACGAAATATGGTCACATTTCTAAACCCTATAACAGATATAATGCAACTTGGATATGAACATTGTGTTCTGTTTCTAATGTCTATAGTAATGCATGTCTAACTCTAATATTTATGAAGGGCAATCTTTTTAAGAGGGAGGATGTAGATCAGTGTGTGTGTATGTACTTCTATGAAGTTATCCACGGGCCTGCACAAGTGTATAAATACTGAGCACATGCAAGCTAGACTGCCATTTTGTAGTAAGCTGTTGAGATGTAAGCATGTGTGTCTGTAAGGTCTGTCTGTTAACTAGTTCATTCATAGTTTATGATACTGCTATCCATCCTGATGTGTTCTAAATGAACCCCACCTGCTTGTCATCTATGTTAGAGAGGGATGAGTGGCACACATGACTTGGTAATTAATGGCAATTAATGCAGTGGATGCCCTTTCTATTTATGTAGACCCTTCCCTGTTCCCCGGGTGGTGCTTTTATTTATATATGCGTACAATTTATGGCACCCAGTACTTCAGGCAAGTGTGCTACATGGTAGAAATCTTGCATATTTGTGGCCCTGTCCTCAGGTGTATAGGGAAAATATATGTAGTCAATGGCATGGTGGAGCATAGCATTCAGGAACTGATGGAGGATCCTGGATGCTGATGCCTGTGACACCCCCAGCATGTCCACTGTTGGTCTCTGAAAGGTTTCTGTAGCTAAAATTCTAACTGCTACACATACCATTGTCTCCACCAGTATTGGTTCCCTTCTGTTTGCCCTTGGTCTTTGTAAAGGATGACAGAGGTTACAGAGTTCCTGTAGTGTCTCTTTATCCACCCTGTAGCACTGTAAAGTTTTCACCTCATGCAGACTGTGATAAGTTAAACATGGTCTAAAAACTCTTCTCCTTGTAGGGTGTGGTCTATTAGCAGCAGCAGCATAGACTTCAGCCTGTTGCACATACACATGAATTACAGCAAAAGCAGCCCCTAACATTCTTTCTGTGTAGCCTCCTTTCCTTGGCTGTATTCAAATAGCTTTTGGAATCCACAGGGAAAGACAGCACTAAGTCTACATGGTTGTGTTATAGCTTGTTGAATAGCTCCTCCATCTTGGATTGGTTGATTAGCATACAGTTCAGTTGCTTATGTTGTAATTAGCATACCACCATGTTTCCGCAGCTCTCCACACCATGTAGAGCCGCTTACTAAATACAAGACAGTGCACTACAGTGTGTGCATTGCAGCTTGTGTAGGGCTTATTGAATCTGCTATTTTTAACTTATTATATATTTTTTTTAAATAAACCCCTACGAAAATAAAAAAAAATGATAGGTGAACATTCATAAAATTAACAGAATCCAGGCTTCAAGTGAGCTGTAATGTAGCCTAAAATTTAGTGCTGCTTTTTTTTTTTAAATACTTGACTTTTTGCACTAATAATTTGCTTGTGTTGTCAGATTTAACAACTGAGCCCAGTACATATATGAATGCATTATTTGTATTCAGTATTCAGGTGTTTTAAACATGTTTTGTAATGACAAAAACTGGGTGGGTTTTAAATAAGTGTCTTTGTAAATGCTTGATTCTCGTACAAATATTCTGAAGAAGTTTCAGTGCAATACAGAAAAGAAAAATGCTAAACCATTTCTAAATAATTAAATAATTATGTTTGCTCCAGTGTATTTCTTTGTTTTTATAAACTTTTGGCCACATTAAGACACTAGTTAGTGTTATATTATCACCCTTAAGAGTAGCTGGAGTAGTGCATGTATTTCCAGCCTTACGAAAGCACTTACATTCATTGACCTTTTATTGTTCTTATGCAGTAAAGTATTTAAGTGGACTTCAGCTGTGTGGCTTTTTTTGTTTTTGTGTATTTCCAGCACCCATATAGACAGAAGGAAACCAAACTAGTTGGGAACATTCTGATAAAGGCTACGAAAGTACTAAAGAGAGTGGAGGATAAAAGAAATGAAGAGAGACTGGAAGACCCTAACCTTTTCGCAGTTTAAGAAATGAGGGGAAATAGGAGACATAGGTTCATAGGTTGATACTAGGCTATCTGCCCTAGGGCATTTATAAGCCTAGCCAGAGTGTGTTTGGCTTTCGCCACCATTTTAGATTAGTTGACTGTGCCTCTGTATAGTAGGTCACAGAAGGTAGCCCTTTTAAGGTTAGTTTACTGTACCTCTGTCAAGCAGGGACACAGAAGAGATCCCAGCGGTAAACTTACGATCTCCCATCCACTCGTCAAGATTTCTCTTGAAGAGGGTCAGTGAGGGGCTCTGTCTAACATGGATTGGGATTTTGTTCCAGAGTGAGGGGAGCCTCTGGGATATGAATCCGTCCCTCCAACATGTCCTGTTTATTTCTGTGCTGAGGTTCAAGTCCCTGGAGTGTGTAGCTCTAAGGGATTTGAATTTCCTGAGGTGAAGTATGTCCATTAATTCTGGGTTGGACATGGCTTTATACGTCAGACACAGATCGCCTCTGAGTAGGCGGTACACAACTGAGTACAGCTGGAGTTTCTTTAGCCGAACTGCATAGGGCATCTGTTTGAGTGCCTTGATCCTTTTGGTGAGATACTTTTGGGGTCTTTCCAGTTGCTGAAGGTGTTGGGTAAGGTACATCCCAAATGGGGCATTGTACTCAATTATGGGCCTGATAAGAGATGAGTAGAGGGGCATAATGACCTCTCTTGATCTAGATGTGAACCCTTTCATGATAAGGTGAGCTATATAGAAGGTCTTTCTAACCACTTTGGCAACGTGATTGTCAAAGGAGAGATTGCTATCTACTTGGGTCCCCAAGTCCCTAATTACTTCTTCCGTACTTAATGGATTACCATCTATGTGGTAATTTGTGGGCACTTTGTTTTTCCCAAAGGGGATGACTATGCACTTTTTGGCATTTAGCTTTAGGCCATGGCTCTGGCACCAGTTATCCGTCTCTGTGAGACCCTTTTGGAGGATGCTTGTGTCAGCCGGAGAGTCGATTACAGCACCCAGTTTGCAGTCATCTGCGAACTGGGTCAGCCATAATCCACCCGTGTTAGCCTGTACCTCGGAGAAATATATACCGAACAAGGGAGGTCCCAGGACTGAGCCTTGTGGGACATCACTTGCAACTGGTTTAGAGTCTGACATGGCACCTGCTATTCTGACCATGTGGGTTCTATCCCTGAGCCAGTTTGCAACCCATCTTGTGACATAGGGGTTGCTATTTAAGCTGGTGAGCTTATTTATGATGCCCGAGTGGGGTATTTTGCAAGGTTCAGGTAGGCTGTGTGGGCTACCTTCCCTTCACCTATGGCTTTGGTAACTGTTTGAAAGAAGTCGACCAGGTTCAAGAGGCAAGATCTGCCCTTAATGAAGCCAAATTGGGTAGGATCCAGTGTCTGGACGTTCCCAATGTCTTTGTTTATGATTTCCATGATGATACACTCGATAGCTTTGCAGACCAGGCTAGTCAGGCTTATAGGGCGATAGTTTCTGGGGTCTGTTGTGGCACCACCTTTGTGGAGTGGGACCACTGTTTCTGTACGCCATTCCTTGGGTACATATCCTGTAGTAAGGCTGAGATTGAACAGTGACTTTATATGAGGGTTTAATTATTCTTGGAGCTCATGTGAGATGCAGCCCGGGACACCGTCTGGTCCCATTGATGCTGTGTATTTTGCTTTGGAGAGGGCAGCTCTCACCTGTGCATCTGTGATCTCAGGAAGGCTACACCCTGTTGGGATAGACATTTGATCTTTTGGGGGTGAAGGGGGAGAGAATTTTGCACTGAACCTTTCTGCCAGGATGTTGACAATGTCTGTGGGTTCAGTGTATTTTTTGTCATTTTGCACTGATATGATATAAGTACATAAAGTAATGGGGGGATATAATGTAATACATTTAAAGAAAGTTGGGGAGGAAAAATTGGGCATGACATTCAGACTAAAGGCAAAAACTTCAGTACAGATGTTATAAAGTGTTTTTTTTCCTCTGAATGTTTATTGGTTAGGTGTAATAGGCTACCAAAGGAAATCATGGACTTCAAGACTACAGATGCATTTTACAGTGCCTGATGCGGAGACATGGGCTAGAAAGGAAAACATGTTCTAATACCACAGAAACAGTAGACACAATACATAATCATGTATGTACTACTATCACTAACATTTACTGTACTGTAATATGTATGCTATGGGTTAGTCAAATGATATAGGTAATTTGAGAGAAGGTAGTCTACATGTAGTTTGCTGCACTAGATCTGTTGCCATTCTGAGAGGAAATCTTGTATGTATAATTAGATTTACTGAAGAAGCCATATTTTTCAACAATGATTAATAACACTGGATTTAATAGTGTTTTATTGAAATTAAAATACCGCCCTATATCAGATGGCATGGTGGCAAACTGGCAAGCTGTGCTTCTTGAATTTTAAGTTTAATGTGCATGCAGGTCTTATAAATTAAGGATCCACTGAAGAGGGAAAACTGAGTGGCAAAAGGCTAGTTATCCATCCTTTGGATAAGATGATAAAACTGAGGTCCCATCAGCCTGAGTTGGGGTAGCTCTGCTGGGTGTAAAAGATCCCATGGCACATATCAAAAAAGTGTGGGGGGAAGTTTTCCAGAGCCCTAGCCAAACTTTCTCCTTGTCAGAAAGAATGCCACTTCAGATCTCCTGTGAAAAATGGCCATTGGCCTAGTGGGACAAAACCAGTCAACAAAGTGCACATAAATAAATAAATAAGTTATTGTTTAGATGAGCAAAGCTCGTATTTGGTATTTTGGGTTGCATGTGTGGATAACTATGCAGTAATATTCATGTACAACAAAAAGCAATGCAAGCTTCACTTTCTTCAAAGATATCATTGATGCATACCGGAGGCCAGCTTTTGATTCCTTTTGGTCACCTACTATGTCCTCATACCAGCATTTAGTGCAATCTGTTTTCAGACTAAAATGTCTGTACATTATGCCCACTTGCCAGCAGCAAACTCTTTCAATTGCAATCTAGTAAATTATGTGTGAATTTTGAAAGTGATTATGATGCTCAGCTCTTCAGTATTAAATTTATATTGCAATATTCATTCAGTCTCTGATTTTGGGGGTCATGGGAGAATTGGACCTTATCCCAGCACACAGTGAGTACAAGGCAGAGAGGCTATTGTTTGTTGGCATTGTTACAAGCTGCTGCGTCAGCACTGACTCACTGACTGTGCATACCTCTCAACCTCTTACAGCAAGAAATATGGACAAAGCCATAAATAATGGGGGGGACAAAGGTCCAAAAATAGGGACACATTTTAAATATTGCTCTTGCAAACATAGAAAGTTGTTAGAATAGCAGGTTTGTACATTAGCATGAATTTACTGAAGGGTAAGAAGTCTGAAACTGAAATGTCTGTCATTATTGTCTGATTTCAATCTTTAATGATTTGCTACTTATTTGCCAGCAAAACCACCATTTTATGAAAATGGTTCAAAAATATGAGGCAAAATTCTGGACATTCTGCAAAAATCTGTACAGTTAAGAGGTATGTGACTCTGTAGATTAGTACCATGAACTGTGTTTTATCTTCAGCCAGATTATTAATCACTGACAATGGGGCACTCATCACTGTAGTTATTGCTCCATCACATTTTCTTCCACTTTTGTGTTGATCTTCAGCCTTGTCAATCATATTTTCTTTTTCCCTAATGATCTTTTCCTTCATATTTGTCCAAAGTATTAAAGTTGAAATCTTCACATCTAAGCTTCCAGAGAACACTTAAGTTTCATCTCCTATAATATTGGTTGATTTGTTTTGGGACAGACCTTGGCATTTGTATTCTTTGCCAAAACCATTAAACAAAGTCATCAGTTTTATTCCTATTATGTTTTTTTCACTGTTCAACATTCACATCCATATGATTGCATTGAAAATATCATGGCTTAGACAAGATAAATCTACATAAGCAAAGATACAGCTCTATTAGGGCATGAGTGATTTGTCACTGGATTTGTTGACTACATGAAGTACCATTACTGATTGTTGATTCAAGAAGGCTAACCTGTCTAGTGTTTCTACTTCTTCAATATCTTGAATAAATATATTGATTTTTTTCCATTTCTCTGGATGTTTGTCTTCTTCATGTTACAAAATCCATTTTGAGATTATGTTGTTTAATCTTGATATGCAGATATATCAGATTATTTTCACTTTCAGCCAGTAATGTGGTATCAACTTCATACACAAGTTTGTAGATAATTCTTCCTATACTTTTTACACCTTGATTTCCTTCATACATTCCTTTCTGTGGAAATGTGTTCTACATGTAAATTAAGCAGATATGGCGAGAGTATGCAACATTGCCATGGTTCTGGACTGGGTGACACTGCATTACAACATCACACACACACACACACACACACACACACACACACACACACACACACACACACACACACACACACACTCTTTGCAAGTACACCCATTGTCAGTTTTGGAGAAGTGATAATTTATATACGGCATGCTTTAGTATGTGGGAGGAAACCAGAGCATGTGGTGAAAATTCTCTCAGGTACAGTGAGCTAATGTAGAGTCTACTCAAATGGTACCTCAGATGTAAAGAAATAAACACCATGAGGCAGCAAATCATATTACTGCACTGCTATGTTGCTTTGATAAGTCATCCTAGTGACATCCAGGTAACCTCAGGTACTGGAATCAAATTAGATTATATTGAAAAAGGACTGTGCAAACTGGATCCAAACAAAGCAGTGGGAGGAGACAGAATTAGTTATAATGACCTCAGAACACTTTAGCAAGAACTTAACAGTAGCATTATATCTGTTATTTATTGGGTTATATAAATATGGGGAGATTCCTGAAGATTGGAGACAACCTGTCTTTGGGGAAATGGGAGTAGGACAAACCCAGTCATATAGACCCTTAGGTCTACTTTCATGTTGTGCAAAGATAATGGAGAAGGTAATATTGGATAAATTATTGTCAGACTTGAATAGGTTGGACTTGAAACCATATATCAGCATGCATATGTTGAAAATAGATTTATTACCACCTGTAACATGATGTTCTACAACAATATAATGCCAGCTATGAATGTAAAATTGTGCTGTGATATAATTTATATAGATTTAACTTCAGCATTTGATAGGGTTATATACAAAGCACTGATCAATAAATTCAAACTAGGTATTGATGTACTCTTGATAAAATGGATAGTTGCATGGCTTACAAATAGGACATAGCAGATATCATACAGCAACTTGACAGGAGACATTCTTGGTTACAGTCCGGGTGTCCCACAGGGTTCTATCCTAGGTCCTTACTTGTTTATATTGTATCTTTCAGACCTAACTTTTTCATCTGAGGTGTTCTACAATCTATACGTAGATGACCTGAAATTGGGTAAACTGATTACATGTTACAGATAAGGCATGTCTACAAAAGAACTTGACTAAGTTGACCATTTGGGGACAGGATAATAATATGCTCATAATTACATCAAAATCTAAGCTTATGAGATTTAAGAGATATAAATTGAAAGGTGAATATTTATTACAGCACACAGAGATTGGAACTGTAGGGTAAATGGGTAGATCCAGCTTTAATTTTTTCTAATCATTTCAACCAATTGGTGAATGATAGTCATAGAAGTATAGGCTATATAAAAAGATTTATAAAGTCTAGAAAACCAGAAATGATGAAGTTATTATTTGCCAGTCATATTAGACCCAAACTTGAGTATGGAATAACTATATGGAAACCTTATAAGGAAACAAGCATAAGTAAACTGGAAACAATACAGCGGGAATATACTAATGGCATCCATGCATGTGAAAATTTAAGCTATTATGAAAGACTAGAATATCTGCATTTGTACAGTATTTCATATAGGTACTTAAGAGGAGACCTTATTCAGGTATATAGGGTATTTAGAGACAACAACCTCTGGTAATGTTTGGAGTTATCGATAAGTAGTAAAGAATCATCAGATAACCTATGTAGTTGATTCTATAGGAATGAGAAGTGTACTACTTGGTTCCCTGAGTGATCAGCTGATGCATGGAACAGACTACCAAATTACATTAAAGCAAGTACGAGTTTAGATATTTTTAAGAACTGCCTGGACACGTATAAGAACAAATGTTTTGGTATATTGGAAGGCTAGAATGGCATTGACGTCTGTGCTTGAAATGTTTGTATGCATGTATGTAAGTATGTATGTATGTATATTAAAACAGTGTAAGAAACTTCTCTGTGTGGAAGATTTTCAGTCCATATATTTCTAGTTAATCACTGTATATTAATCAGATCAGACAATAGTAGTAGAAGTAGCAAAAGTAAATTTGTCTTAAATCAAAACAAAACAAAAAATAATAATAGAAAATATATAATTGTACAGCATTAATAATAACTCAAAAGTAATCCAAGCAAGGCAGGCAGTTTGTTTCCAGTCGAAAATCCTTTATTAAGTAGATTTTTGACTGGAAACAGACTGCCTGCCTTGCTTGGATTACTTTTGAATACTTAGTAATACTGTACAATTATATATTTTCTATTATTATTTTTGTTTTGTTTTGACTTAAGACGAGTTTAAGTTCGTTACTTCTACTACTGTTGTCTGATCTGATTAATATACAGTGATTAAGTAGAAATATATGGACTAAAAATCTTCCACACAGAGAAGTTTCTTACACTGTTTTGCTTTTGGACTCACTACAGGGTTGTTTTGAGACTTCAGGGATACCATAGAGATTACTTGTTTTATGTATGTATATTAAAATAATTTCATAATTAAAATTGTGTTTCTCATATGAAAAAAATATCATATAGCAAGCAAATCTTTAAAAAAATGATATATACATAGATCTATATATCTATAGATCTATATATATAAATATATATATATATATATATATATATATATATATATATATATATATTAGAGAGATAGAGAGAGAGAGAGATAGATATACATGGTTTACCTTTACAAGGTCACAAATAAAATATGTGACCCGAAAAATATCTGACTCTCATGGTGGGAAACTGCACTTTCGAATGCTGAAAACAGCGAAAGTGCTGCACAACGAATTTGACATTCTGGGAATGTCCAGTGTTTTCAAAACACCCGACATTTCCGGATGTCTCCAAACACCATCATGCAGGGGGGGCAAGCCCCCCTGCACCCCCCCACAACCCCTGCTAATTTAATATACTAACCCTGAGATTGCACTACAGTGAAGGAAGGGTACATGTTCCAATCCCTACTATAGTGCAATCTGCACTCAGAATGCCGAATTCACTCAGTTGTGAATTTGGCAATTTGGTGTCATCATTCTGAACTTTTGAAATCATCCTTTGGCACATTTGCTGTCGCAGATGTGCTATTCAACCATATATATATATATATATATATATATATATATATATGTATATATATATATATATATATATATATATATATATAAATATATATATATATATATATATAAATATATATATATATATATATGCGCACACAGTGTATGTTCATAACTAGATGCATTATTTTTCACTTCAGTTTGTTATTGTTTAACTTCTTTGATACCGCATGTCTATAAAGGATTTACATTTTGTAACAGGACGTGCAGTAAGACAGTAAGAATGCTTAGAAGCCATAGTAACAGAAAGTACAAGAAAAAATGAAAAATAAAAACTCTGAAAGTTACTTATATCATCATGCCTAAACAATATTTGTAAGTATCACCAATAAATTTAAACTCTTCTGTAGAAAGGAGTGCCAGTCTGAGAGCTCATCATGCTGGAGTTCCCACAATAGCAAATGTAAGTGCCATTAAACTTGAGGTCAGCTGGGTTAGTACCAGTTCTGAATGGAATCTGTGCTGTTTGATGAAATCTTAGTTAGAGGGACGTTTTTCTCATAATGAAGCTGGGCAAACAAACCAAAAAGGAATTTGGTAAACAGCCTATTTCTTCCAGAAGACTGCATATGGCAGCTGACCAAGTGACAGTGATTGCAGAGACAGTGGTTTTGGCTGATATTCCAGTGCGTGTAAATGGGTCAGTGTCAAAGGAAAAATAAACTTCAAAAATGATCAATACACGGCAGGTTCAGGTTAAGGCACTTTAATTTTGCAGCAAGAAGACTAAAACGTGCTAATACAGAGTTTGTCTAACTAAAATCAGGAAGTAAGTCCATCTTTATACACTTTCTAATAAGACATTGCCTACCAAGCTGACGTAACAGATCACAAGTTTTAACATCATCATTTCATAGCAGCTGTTTGTCCATGATTTTCTGCTTGCACTATCAATTTTATGAAAAACTTCCTAAGAAAAACAATGTGGCCTTGGTGACCACTATGTTATGTTACCATTCAAGGTACTATAGCTAATTCGAGCACAAAGCAAGTACAGATTCTTCAAGCAGTCTTTTGTTTCATGTATCTCTTCTTTTCCGCAGCTGTGCATGTTCTCATAACACGAACAGAGCTGATTGTTCATATTCAATCATATTATAGAAAACAGTATTGTTCGTTTCATACGCTATTTATACATTTTCCTGACCTAGCAGATAATCACCTGCTTCTCAGTACATTTTCAAAAGGCATAAACATGAATTTTGCTGTGCTAGCAAATACTAAGTCAGGGTGCATCTTGCAGTTTCAGAAAGCATACTGTGGTTTGAAAAATCATCTTATAATTTCATACAGAATTACATAAAATAGAATGAAATGTGTTAACTCTTTTAGCTTCTAATAAGCACTAAACATACATATTAATACATATTTCTCTAACATTTCCCCCCTGTTAATACTTTTTATTCTATTTTCAAAAGCATAAATGGTTTGCTTCTTCTCCTAACCTCTTCCAGTTTGGATTTGCAATTAAGAGAGTCATTCAGTTTAAACTAATGAAAGCATTTCAGTTTTCAACAACTCTTCAATTTCAGTACTTTTATACAAAGTCTCAAAAACTGATATGTCTATAAAATCTTTGATTAACTTTTTCATGCAGGGAATACCACAACAAATGCATGTTCCTAATAGGAGTAATCCCACACAAATGGCAATCAGGATGTTCTTTAGGATGGAACCCCCCCCCCCAAACAAATTCTGGAAAAAGTCCATCAGAGGGTTTGGGCCTGGTTTGGTCATGGTTGACACCTGCCGGATAACCTCAAGATGGTCATTTATCTCATGCTGGTTGTCAGGAATATATGAACAGCATTCTTCTTTGATTAAAGCACACGTACCACCTCTCGCCGCTAGGGTGACGTCAAGAGCCATGCGGTTTTGAAGCACCACAGTTCTCATAGCATTTAGTTCATCAGTCACTAATTCTAGAGCAGAAAAAGTTGCATTGCTCATAACTTCGAGACGTTTGGACAGTTTTCTCAGCTCCCAAATCGATTTCACTGTGCCATATGCAGGGGCTATGTCTGCCCATGATATAATAGTGTCACTCAAGTCCATGTGTGTCAGTTTATCTTTGTTTTTCACGGAGTTATGGTTTCTCCACCCTGCTTCGATTCATCCCACTGGATTCTTGGGTCTCTTGATTGGACTTCCAGGTTTACTGCTGACCTCTCTGACATTTCGAATTTTCCCTTGAGGCAAAGCTGCAGTGTGTCATATGTCCGGGACCAGGTAACCCAAAAAACAACTGCCAGACCAATTCTCAGGTAGCCATTTGTATGCCTTTTTCCCACAAACAAAATAACAATTCTCTACTTTAGTATTAATGTATGCTTGCCCTGCATGAAACATTTTCTTGTCAATAATAGAATGTTGCATCAAAAGAACAGGATTATGTTGTATTTCACTAACAGTTTTTTTCATTTTCTCAAGATACGAGTCATAGTTTGCATCACATATAGTTTCCACCTTATTAGCCTTAATATAACATTTGCAAGAAACAGTCACATTGCAATTGCTCCAACCCACCTGAATAGTGTCATTTTTATAAAAACATACAATTCCTTTTTGTGTAACAGGTAGGTACAATGCTATTTTGTCTTGTGATTTCACAGGTGTATTATCAAAAATCTAATTTTCCCAGGTCTCATTGACCCCTAGGGGACAGCAGTCATTAATAATCCCCCATATGCTGTTGGTATAGCTGTGCAAATCTAGCAAGTCTCGGCATACACATATTTAATTGCTTGGTAAGTGTTAAAGTTTGGATGCCAGTCTATGAGTAATGCATCACGTTTGTTGAGTTCAACTCGTGTGGCTGAAAAAATGAAAGGCCACAGCAAAAATATCATTGTTATCAGTATAGCTAACAGGACGATCATGCAATTTTTCTGAGGTTGTTCTGCATCCCAGTTTACTCTGTACCTGGTCATTTTGTTCTCGTTGTATAACAGTAGAAAGGTTTTTGTCCAGTTCAAAGTTCTTAACCAATTTACAGTGTGTTAAATGAATCCAAGACACCCGCTCTGCGATCTTGACTGCAGTGGGTGTTGACAGTAGCACTTGGTACAGCCCTTCCCACTTTGGAGAACTCCAATTTCTTTTCTTCATGACCTTCACCCAGACCCACGTGCCTGGGACTACTGCTGCTTCTGATGGTCTGGCTTGTTCTTTATCTGAAACAGAATTTAACTGCAGAAGTTTGTTATTCAAAAATTGCCTCATATACTCTGCAAGTGAACTGTCAGCCTCCTTGTCTGCAGGCATGAGAGGTTTCCACTGAGGTATATAATATGCCCTCCCAAACAGTGTTTCAAAAGGAGTTAAACCCTTTGCATTTAGAACAGTTCTTATGATCAACAGTGCCAAAGGTAGACAGTGCACCCAGTTCTTCTGTGTCTCACTAATCAATTTCCTAAGCTTATTTTTCAGAACTCCATTAAGACCCTCTACTAATCCTGCAGATTGGGGGTGGTATGCACAATGGTTTTTCAAGGAAATCCCGAAATAACGACTCAATTGTTGTATGGTTTGATTTACAAAGTGTGTGCCATTGTCACTATATATCTTTTCCGGTATGCCAAATCTAGGAATAATTTCTTTAACAAGGACTTTTGCAACAGTAGCTGCATCTGGATTTTTGGTCGGAAAAGCTTCCACCCATTTGGAAAACATATCTTCAATGACAAGACAGTACTTTTTATTTTCACATTTGTTTAGTTCTATGAAATCCATACAGATAGTATGGAACGGATACGGTGGTGTAGGGAAACTCCCTTGCTTAGGCTTCAGTGCCC
Organism: Protopterus annectens; assembly: GCF_019279795.1. Lineage (NCBI taxonomy): Eukaryota > Metazoa > Chordata > Ceratodontiformes > Protopteridae > Protopterus > Protopterus annectens. The sequence goes on along the minus strand of NC_056737.1, from coordinate 494,690,819 downwards.
CCTGTACATGATGCCTGTTACAAACATGGCATGCTGCACAAAATTTTTTTGTGTAGTTTGTAAATCCATACATTGTAAACACTCGATTCACTAACTGTACCATCCCCCCTGTTGAGACATGGCACTGCCCATGGCTCAACAAAGCTGCATATATAAACAAGTTAGATGGTAAAATTGGTTTTCTTTCTTTGGAGATGTACAGCCCTTTCTCAAGAATTGCTCCTCATTTTATCCATTTCTGTTTCTCTACATTTGTAGTAAGTGTCTGCATTGTTTTTACCATTTCTAAATCTAAAATCTCAGATGGTTGTAATTCTTCACTCAGAAGAAATACTTCTGAAGCTGAAGCTGCCTGCTTTGCAGCTGTATCAGCTCTCACATTACCTTTTGAAATCCTATCCTGTTGTTTGGTATGAGCTATGCATTTGCAAATAGCTACTTTCTGAGGTAACTGAATAGATTCTAACTAATCTAAAATAAATTGTGCATGCTTAATTGGTTTAACAGTAGATGTTATCATTCCTCTATTTTTCCACTGTTGTGCAAAAACATGTACAGTAGAAAAAGCGCACTGGCTGTCAGTAAAAATTTTCACATGTTTATCCTTTGCCAAGGTGCATGCCCTTGTTAAAGCAATCAATTCTGCTGCTTGTGCAGATAAGTTGTGTGGTAAAGACTTTGTTTCTAAAATCTCAGTATCAGAAACTACTGCATACCCCACTAGATTCTGTCCTGCCTGTGGATTTGGTACTTCTATGAGTGGTCATATCTCTTCTTCACTCATAGCTTGTGAATTTTTATTTATTTCATACAATTCAATATCCTCTCTTAAGTTGCGTGTTCAAGACCTAGTCTCGACAGGATCTCTGACAAACGGTTTTGATTTCACAGGGACAGTTGGGTATAGCGGAGGTGGTTCTGCTTGCCCACTTGCTTCATATTCTGGTAAGGGGAGTGGAGGGGGCAGAGGGGCCGATGCTTTTACCAAGATATTGTCTTCTTTGTCTAAAAACATTGCTTTTGAATTTTTATTCTTTTGTTCCCTGCGGTTTGCTTCCTCAAGCCACCTGTGTGCCTGAGGAACTCCCATTTGACGTTACTTTTTTACCTGACCTTTTGCATCTGTTTTAAGTTGTTTGACAAGTTTGATAAGTGAAGGTTTATCTAATTTGCCATCATATTTGTATTTATTAACCCATTTTGTACAGCACCTAACGTTATCGGCACGTTGTAATTGCATGTATTTTGTGTCTTCGGTTAATGGCGGATCTCGGGATCTTTTTGTGCACTTATTTCCCATGTTGTCTTAACTTAGTTAGAAATTGTTACGTAACCCTTCTTATCATGTTGTACCATGATTTTCTCTTTTTCACAGTTTATCTAGAATAACTGCCTACCTATCCTGTTTCCCTGATCTATGACAAGACAGCAATCTTTTTTGTCCCTGATTTATATAAAATCTCCCTGACAAAAACAAACACTGTAACAAGTCCCTGATCTGAAACAAAGAAAAGGTAAATTCCTCCTTACCTGAGCCTCCGTGATTGATCGTCTCACTGCTGGAACTGTTGACTCGTCCTCCAATTACAGATCAGAAACAGTGGCTGGCCTCTTTTGAATGACAATTCAGTCGTAGGTCTTTCAGAGCAGAAGAACCGATGTGGCTTCTTCCCCGTACAGTTTCATGCCACCGGGCCCATCTGACCTGAGCTAGAGCGAGAGTTTTCCGGTCCGAAGGACCAATCTGTCAAAGGAAAAATAAACTTAAAAAATGATCAATACAGAGCAGGTTCAGGTTAAGGCACTTTAATCTTGTAGCAAGGAGACAAAAATGTGCTAATACAGAGTTTGTCCAACTAAAATCAGGTAGTAAGTCCATCTTTATACACTTTCTAATAAGACATTGCCTACCAAGCTGACATAACAGATCACAAGTTTTAACATCATCATTTCATAGCAGCTGTTTGTCCATGATTTTCTGCTTGCACTATCAATTTTATGAAAAACTTCCTAAGAAAAACAACATGGCCTTGGTGACCACCGGTTAGATACAGCTTCCCACTATGTCATGTTACCATTCAAGGTACTATAGCTAATTCAAGCACAAAGCAAGTACAGATTCTTCAAACAGTCTTTTGTTTCATGTATCTCTTCTTTTCCGCAGCTGTGCATGTTCTCATAACACGAACAGAGCTGATTGTTCATATTCAATCATATTATAGAAAACAGTATTCTTCTATTCATACACTATTCATAGATTTTCCTGACCTAGCAGATAATCACCTGCTTCTCAGTACATTTCCAAAAGGCATAAACATGAATTTTGCTGTGCTAGCAAATACTAGGTCAGGGTGCATCTTGCAGTTTCAGAAAGCATACTGTGGTTTGAAAAATCATCTTATAATTTCATACAGAATTAAGCTGTACATAAAATAGAATGAAATGTGTTAACTCTTTTAGCTTCTAATAAGCACTAAACATACATATTAATACATATTTCTCTAACAGTCAGATACTGGTTCAGCTGTGACATGGAACAATTTGTTTGGATTTAAGGAGCTTAAAGAGAGACTGGACAGTTTTATAATGCTTTCAAATAAATGGAATGTGAAAAGGGTGTAGACCTTAAATTCACATTTAACAGCCACTGAACAGCTGCAGTCATTATGCAAACATCTTGATGACCAAATGTTAGTTTGTAATCCCTAGCTAAGTTATCAACGTAAAAAAAATAGTAAACCAAGGACATAGAAGCTTGATTAGAAAATATCCAAATCACTGAAGATAATAAGAAGGACAAATGGAGTTGAATGCATCTCATATTAAAACTGAAAAAGAACATAATATGTTTATGCATGGAAAGACTGCTGCAGGTTCAAGACCTAAGCTTAGGAGTTGGTACAAGCTGATGAGAGAACTCAGGTAATGATATTATAACATTAGAGATACTATGAAGGAAACATGACCTTTGCTTACTAAAGTTGTTATCATAATGTAATTCAGGAAGGAAAAAGTCGGCCATCACTGAAAGAGACAATAGTGTTGGTCTTGCCAAGGAAAGGTAAAGACAGAGTGTTGACCTCATCCTGTATGCTGGTTACAATATTGAATTATATCTATAAATTATTTATGCCTACTTTAGCAGCCTGTATCGCATAATTTTTCCCAGAGTTAATAGATTTAGGTGAAAGTGGATTTGTCCTTTAAACATAGATTCTTGATAACATTCAGAAAATGAAAATAATACAGTTAGATCAGAGTGAGAAGAGGGCTCTAATGGTAGTCAGTTGCAATGCTCAATGGACATTTGATAAGATTGAGTGATATTGTTATAGGGCATTGCTGTCTCTGTGAATCTCCTGTAAATTTGGCTTGGAGGCTACAATAAAGATCCATTTAGGATTATTAATACTACTTATATTAATTAGGGGTAACCAGGGATGTCAATTATCTATTCTGATTTTTCAAGTTTTAGTGCCTTTGGTGGCATTATTTGTTTATCTATCTCTTTATCGGTCTGGTTGGTTAGTTTCATTCATTTTATTTTGTATTATTTATTTACTTGGATGGGTGACCTGTGATCCTTTCCATTCATAACCTGTACTCGTGATGCCCACCACAGCTACCAGTATGTGATTGTCACCAATATCTGTCCTCCCCACGCTGAGCCAGAAATCAAGGAGTCTGAATCCTCACCACTGACACTGAAAAGGGACATGTACTTGGAGTATAAATGGATATACTCAGTATTTCCAGATGTAGACATCTCTGTATCACTTACAGTTTCCCTTAAGAGCACACAGGGAAGACACTCAGCTTGGGGTCTAGAGGTCTCTTTATTTGTCTCCCTCCAGGTCCACAGTAAGACTCCCCACTGGTACAGCTGTAGGGTTAGGTCCTCAGCCGAATGTGCAAGCCAAGTCTTCCAGCACCCTCTATGGAAACCCAGTGCTTCGTGTCCCTGCCCCAAGTAGCTAACACGCATATTTTCTAAGATTTAATTTTCACACACAACCACACCTGGGAAAGGCTGGCACAGATCACCTGTTCTACCAACTTTGCCCAAACTATAAGGTAGTTATCACTGCCACCAGCCAGTACTATAAGGCTCTTAACAAATGGTGTCCAGTTATACTGTGTAATATTAATACTAATACTAATACAAATGGTAGTAGTTCAGCAAGATGGCCAGGCCTTCTGGAGTGGCCCACACAGTGTCACCAAATAAATATAAGCACTCTCCAAGTTTAGATACTTTCTATAAGGACCAGCCACAATAAAAGTTTTAAATATATTTAATAATAAATAGTAAAAGTACATGACAATACTGAATATATATATATTCACAGTAAAACCACATAGTTCAAATCACAGAAAATATTGAAAAGAACATTGACGGACAGACTCAGACAAATACAGAAAAACAATATCTAAACTAAGCTTAACTATATTCCTGAATGAATCTAAAAGAATTACTGTTCTCTAGTTAAGTTACTTACTACCGCAAGGCAAGATGCTGTGGGTGAGGGTCTTTCTAGTCAGGCTTCCCAAATAAAATACTCAATACTCTGAGATTTCTCTTTGTAATATCTAAAATATAATTTCCAAGAGGGCTGGCAGAATTACCTCATCTGGTCACCTGACTCTAGGTTCTCATAGTATTCCCCTTTGAAGTTGAGACAAGAAATTAGCACATAAAGCCACAACACACATCCAAATATTTATGGCAGTGCCTGGAGCCTCCCTTCTTTTCACTGAGCTAATGGACAAAGGCTCTTCCCCAGACCCAGTGTCTCCAATCCTATTCAGCACTGTGGGTTGCCTTTTAAGGGTTTAACAGCTCATTTACATTTCCCTCATTTTCTTAAAGTTAACCTCTGCTGTGCTAGTATCCTCTATTAAAATGCATATATTTAATTCAGCTACAATAATCCATGTACATTTCTCTTCATTTTAGCAGGGTGGGGTCTATATTACGAAAGCAAAAAACCCTATGTGTGAATACCATATACCACAAACTGTGAAAATCCTGAACGCACTAAACAGTGAAAAAAAAATCGAACTGCCATAGTCAGCCAATCCCACCACTAGCTATATACTACCTACCCAAATAAAATAAATAAACCACATACATACACTAACCAAATCCTACTTCTAACCTAAAGTAAAGCACAAAACCCTACTTCTAACCTTACACTAAACCCCACATACACAACTAACTATGCTCTGTCCTTAACCCCTCCCTAACCCTAAGGTCCATAACTACCGCACAGGTCCCCTACAGACATACACCCAAACAAAACAAATAATCCACATACATACATTTAACAAAACCCTACCTCCAACACTACTAAACCCCACATAAAAACTATCTATGCACTATCCTTAACCCCTCCCTAACCCTAAGGTCCATAACTACCGCACACTTCTCCTACGAAAATATACACAAACAAAATAAATAACCTACATACATACATTTAACGCAACCCTACCTCTAACCCTACACTAAAATCTAACATACATTACTTATCTAAGCACTTACCTTAACCCGCACCCTATCCTAAACTCCGTAACTATCTAACACTTACCTTATGCAGCTAATCCACAGATGGGCCAACCATGGAAATCTGATATTTCCATTTTTGCTGTTTTTGATTTCGCTCTAAGTCCATGGTTCGACTTTTACGTATTCGTGTAAATGTCTTTTCGCTTTCCTAATATAGACCCAGCAGGGTGTACTGTTGATACATTTCAACACAAACAAAGCTCACAAATACATTTTCATCACAAGCATCTGTACAAAATCAGTTAGCTATGCAAATGACATACAGTTCTAATACATTTGTAACACAAACATCTTGTATAAATCAGTTTGATATTCAAAGGACATATAATTCTTTACAAAACTCCGGCTGGCTATGCTGGCACTTGCCGATATAATCACATTTTTGATATTCAAAGGACATATTATTCTTTATGAAACTCCAGCTGGCTATGCTGACACTGGTCCATATCATCACACTAATAATAAGCACATAAGTATATTGCAATGGAGGAAGTGAAAAAACCTAGGATGGTGAAGAAGATACAAGTTATACAAGCAAGATGTGCAGAGAAAAAAATACATTCTACAACATTTTGTACATTATTCAACATTTTGCATTTTAGGATAAATATAAAACAATATGACAATCATGAGCTAGAGCTGCTTAGGTGTATACAGAAATGTCATGTCTACAGTATGTGGTAGTTACGCAGTTAAATATAATTGACATGCATTGGTTGTTTTGATAATAGTGTTATAACCATAGCAAAAGATGTGCTAGAGAAAATATTATCTAGTTAAATACAGACATGCTTATATACAAAAGAAACATCCCAATATTTGGAAGTGTTAAAAGTTTTTTCTTGTTTATGCTAGTGAAAATGTTATTCCATTAAGGGGGCCCAATTTTCCAATATGTTGTTTCACCACTAGTTGAGGCAAATAGCGGGTCTAATTTGATCTATGTCATTGCTCTCTGCACTCCTTAGTGAATAGCTTGAATCTCTTCTGAGGTGGTATTTCTTATGTGGTAGACAATAACATATGTTGAATATTTTGAACATTAGCATTTTGCAGAAGTGAGGCTGTACTGCCAAGAGTTAAATATGCTAACCTAACAATTTTGTTTATTGCTACTTACAGTATTAGGGTGTTTCCATACAAATGGAGTGTTAATATTTTAAGTGCATATTCTAGTTTTGGGAATACTGTATTCTTAACAAATGCTATTCTCACTTCAGGTACTGATGAATGGGATAGTTTGTTAACATGCATTAACTTGAGACAGCATTTTTGACCACTGTATCTGTATAGAATTGAATGGGGATGGAGAGATTTAGTATAAGACCTAGATATTTCTGTTTTTGCATTTGGGATTAGATTATTTTTTAATATCTATTATTTGTATGGAGTTACTTTTGAGAGTTTCTTTTTGTGTGGCATACAGCATAATCTCTGACTTGTTTGTGTGTATGTGTAGTTTATTGGTCACTATGCAACATAGGGTGCTGCTGAATTCAACTTTGGTAATTTAAAATAATAAGCAGTTATGGAGGAATACATGGAGAAGGCAATATTTTATCTCCAAATGATGGGCTACTGTACTTAGCCAGGCCAGAAATGGAGTTACAAAGAGTATTAGGACCACTGGTTAATTCTGGTAGATTTTTCAAGGTATAAATTTAAGATTAGGTCAGTATTCTTCTCTATGTCTAAAAAAACATTTACCGATATTTGTGGGTAACTGTTTATATGACATTGTTTAGCATTTATCAGGGACTTCAAAAGAGTTATCAATGTTAAAAGCTTATTAAGAGCTTCCAAAAATGCTGAAGAAACAACTGATACAGATATTTAAGCAGTTTTTTGTTTTTACCTCATCAGAATTTCTCCATCACCAGTGATCAGAAAGGGTCACAAACCATTCACATTCTTCTGGAATGGAGCAAATGGACCCCTGAGCCCAAGGTTATATGCATCAGGATTATTGTGATGGAGGCCAACACAGGAAAGGAAGAGTAATAGAAAGGGGAAAGGGCATAGGTTCATGGAGGAATCAAACCAGATCGAGAACCTGAGGTCCCCTATTATTTTTGAAAATGGAATCATTGCCAAAGGTAACAATTTTGTGGTTTATAATTATAGTAATTTGAACATTACAGATGAATACTTTTCATTATTTGAAAAGGGGTTCACTTTTTTTTCCCTCAGCATGCTATTATTTAACTGAAACTTTAACTAAATTCAAACTATACATTAAGAAGTTAAACTTTTCTATTCAATTCCAGGATAGGTCCAACAAAAAATTGGCAGATGGATGTGCTTTTAGAAAAAAGAGTTTGGCTATGCCTGTTATGAATGCCACAGTGCAAGTTTTTCCAATGTATGTGAACAATAATTTTATAAACATTTTGGGTTAGGTGGCATGAGGATGAGAAGATATGAGAAGAGTGAATATGAGTTATTGCAGGTTTTAAAAAACAATTCTTCAATAAGAATTATGAAGCCTGATAAGGGAGGGGAAGTATTATTTGATCATTTTTGATTATGTTGGTGAAATGATAAAAATTGTTTATGACAATGACACATACTTAGTGGCTTCTAGGAATTAGGTTCATGTGTCATATATTAAAATGATCAGTACCTAGAAGATGGGTTGTTACAGCATTTAATTGATATTAACAGACATACAACTTTTTGAAAAACCCAAAACCTTTTATACCAAGTATATTTGGCATACTTAAGGTACATAAAAACATAAACCAGTATCGCTTCATGCCTATAGTTTCAGCAAGAGGATCTTAAACCTAGTCTTTTGCAGCCATGGTAGACAGCATAATGGACAGACTATTAAAACTTACAAAAGATAAATACACATACGATTAAGGACTCATGGGACATTTTAGGTAGATTGAAACATGAGCTATGGAGCAACAGTCTTACATTCTTGACTATAGATGTAATAGATCTGTTTTCTTGTATTCCTCAAGACATTGGGTTACAATTATTCCATGAGGCCCTATTAAATTTCAATTGTTTAACCTCTAGGGAAGTTAGGTTAATTCTAGAATTTATGGGAGATTATTCTAGACAATAATTACATTTGGTTCACGGATGAGATTTTGAAGCAAAAGAAAGGAGTGGCAATGGGGGCCAATTGCACCCCCATTTTTGCTAATTTAGTAAAGCTCTCATGGGAGACCAGATTAATTTTCACATCACCATTCTCTCAACACATTATGTTATACCTTAGGTTCCTTGATAATGTCTTTATTTTATGGACAGGGGACCAAACTCTGATAACTAACATCATTACTTACATAAATCAAACTACTTCTTTCCTCATGTTTACCTACCAAAGTGACAATAGACAGATTAATTATTTGGATACTACTATTGCTGAGGATCAGAACATTTTCTCATCTAACATTAATCACCCATACCATCAAAAGAGGAGTCTAGTAAAAGGACAGTTCATGAGACTACCCCATATGACATCTGAGAAGGTGGTGTATGAGCTAGAGAAGCTGAAACTGGAAAGGATGTTGTAGAAAGGGAATACCCACATCAGATGGTATGTACAATCAGTGATGAAATAGCAGCTGGGTGGTGTACCAAACATATTCTCCTTTTGGGTATACGACTGTCTGAACACAAACCCATACAGGATGCAATTAAATATGGTGAAGATTTGACTATTACTTCTGAAAACAAAGAGAGCCCCAACAGAGATACTAATAAGTTCCTAGATGTCCATAATGGGAACCTGAACCCCAGTTATAATAGAGCCCTTACTATACAGTAGGCTCAAGGATTTTGAAGTGTATACTTCATAAAAACTGGACTATATTGACTAGTAATGAGACGGTAAAAAACAAAGTGGGAAATTAACTGACATTTGTTTATAAAAGAGCTACAAATATAAAGAATATTGTGGAAACTGGGAAAGAAGCTGAAATAGATCTTGAAATGAGAGGAGGCACTAAAAAATGTGGAGCCTGTAACCAATGAAAACATATCCTGGAAACTGCTTCCATCACTCTGAATAATGTCTTAAAAAACAAAATATTTTTTTGAGGGGTTAATTGTTTAATGAAGGGTTAGTGTACCTGGCTTTGTGTTTGACTTGCTCGCTTTTTACATCAGAAAGACGGAATTGTCTTTAAAAAAACACATTTATGAGGATTACTACGACATCAGCAATGCTTTATACCGACATACTCTCAAATGTGAAGATTTTAAAAGTTTTTTGTTTGCTGTCTTAGAAAGAGTTTTATATGATCCTGGAAAGGTGGTTGGTACTAGAGAACTGAATTCAAATAAGTAATGTGGCAGTTTAATCTTGATGCCAGTCACTACCCCCCCAGGGTTAAATGATATTATTTACATGCTGGCAAAGTTTTATATATATATATATATATATATATATATATATATATATATATATATATATATATATAGTTTACTATCGGCATTTAGAATATTGACCCGAAATGGTGTTTATATAAATTTTTCTAAAGTAGTTGTAAAGGTTAATAAGAAATTTGAACACATTTCTATTCTGTAGTGTTTTAGACTGTACTTAATTTATTATATTATTATTTAATTGCTTAATGAATTTTTTATTGATTAATGAATGAACCTATAAAATGGTTGTTAGATGAGATGTTCACATTTCTGATGACGTTCTGTGCTATTGTATTTTAGACATAGAGCCTAGTGTCTTTTGAACAAGCTTAAAAGTTTTCTTCATTTTGAATGATTAGGAAAATAAAAGTTTTACACCTGGACATTAATTTTCCTTCCTGGTGTGAGCAGCCTTACATTATCGGTGGACTCATGTGTTTTTGCCTTTTTACAGTTTTCATACTAAGACTCTACATGGTTTATTAGACTTTATAACTATATATATATATATATATATATATATATATATATATATATATATATAAATATATAAAATATCTAAATATATATATATATATATATGTGTATATATATATATATATATATATATATATATATATATATATCTATAAAAACTGTGGTGGTGGTGCTGCGGTAGCATTGTCGCCTCACAGTAAGATGCTGTCTGGTTCGATTCTCAGCTAGAGTGTCTTCTGCGTGGAGACATGCATGAATGGGCATACCTACTGTTGTGCGTCAGGCCTGGCAAGCTGATACGTAAAAATTAACTGCCAATCATTAGCGGACCGGAGTTCTGCTGTGGCGACCCCTAACCGGGAAAAGCCGAAAGACACACAAAAAATATATATATATATATATATATATATATATATATATATATATATATATATATATGGATTCACTTCATAACACTGAAACTTCAAAATACTGAAAATGACAAAACCTCATAATACTGAAGACCAAAATACTGAAAGCTCAAAATACTGAATACTCAAAATACTGAAACTCAAAATACTGAAAACACATATTATGCATAAACTCAGCTTAAACAACATAAATCATAACAATTTCTACCAAATATATGCAGGGGGAAAAGCCCCCCTGCACCCCCCACGTGGGGGGCTGTGCCCCCCACACCCCCTACTAATTATATATATCTACTCCAAGATTGCACTGTGCAATCTTGGAGTTGATATATTTAATTAGCAGGGGTGTGGGGGGCACAGCCCACGTGGTGCAGGGGCTTTTCCTGCATATATTTGGTAGAAATTGTTATGATTTATGTTGTTTAAGCTGAGTTTACGCATAATATGTGTTTTCAGTATTTTGAGTTTCAGTATTTTGAGTATTCAGTATTTTGAGCTTTCAGTATTTTGGTTTCAGTATTTTGAGTTTCAGTATTTTGATATTTCAATGTTATGAAGTTAATCCATATATATATATATATATATATATATATATATATATATATATATATATATATATATATGAAACTTTACCAGCATATCAATCATCATTTTGTTGAGGTATGAAAAGATATAGATATATTTATAGATATAGATATATGTGTGTGTGTGTGTAAGCCTGAATTTGACTGAAATAAGTTGATGTCAAATAAGGATGGAGTTGATTTGCCTTCTTTGCCAAGAAGTAGCTCCCATTGTAATGTAAACTGTATAGACCTTTTCTTCTGTTCTTGGGCATCCTCCTGTTTGCCCCATTCACCTTGACACCATACTCTCTTGTTAAGCCTTCCACTCTTGCAGGAGGCTTGTTCTTGCCGTCACAATGATTGAAAAGAATGCTTTCTTACATGCATCCTGAGGTCACCTCCACTTAATATTAAGTGTGCCCTCTTTGTATGTAATGCCTTCTGATAAACTCAGTGCCCTCCTGAACTAAACTTAATCCCTTAAGATGTTTAGGAGTTCTAGTTGCCTCTCTCCTCTCTTCCAGAGTCTTGTACATATAGAGTTTCTTTAATAGTTCCTCATGTCCCTTCTGGTACACAGCTTGTATCATCTTGGTTCTGTTTACCACACATATGTAAGGGAAATGTGAATGCTGAATAGTACCACTGACCTTACTTCAAATAATTTGCAATTATAACTGCAGTTAACTCCACAGCTCTTGAAATGAACAGCATACACAAATTTAAATAGGCAGAAAAAATAATGGCAGAGTATCAAGATGAAGCAAAATAAACAACTATCCTTCTTGGCAGTGAGGGAAAACTTCAACTGTTCATCACACATGTCTTTGGTTTGCGCTGTAAGTCTTACATTTCTTTGTCTTCTTTCTGCTCTGTGTTCTGTTACTGGATTTGTAAAGGGTACAAAGGGAACAGGTGCCAAAAAATATATAATTGTGTATAGAAATAAAAACAAGCAGTTAAGAATAAAACAAAAGGGCACATGAAAGACAAAACGCAAATTATTCATCTCATGCATCAACCTGTCGAGATGGTGGAATGTGTTTTGTGCTAGGTCAGAACCTTCATCTAATATCTCTCTGTATTTTTTCCATGCCTGTTGTCTTGTCTCTTGTTTATATTAAAGTTGATTCATTTAATTCATGAAGGATAAGTGGAGCTGCTGTAACTGTACTTAAAAAGTAAAGCAGATCAAAAGAACGGAAGAGGGGAAAATCAACCTTGCATTGAGAAATCAAGGCCAAGAGCAGTACAGTGTTCTGACTAAATGAATGACTATTTCTTTGACTTTGTTCAATTTACAGGCATGTTGCAGCCATGCTACAGATGTCACCAAACAATTTGTTTTCCTTCTGCCAAACAATAAACTTAAAGCACAAGAGGGAACATGCTGGAAGAGCCTTTTTTTATTTTGTTGCTATTACCTCAATAGTTAGAAATGCAGTGTTTGCCTGTATTGTCATAGTGTACCTCCTTGTGAGCATGCGCGTGATCGTGTGTGTGTGTGTGTGTGTGTGTGTGTGTGTGTGTGTGTGTGTGTGTGTGTGTGTGTGTGTGTGTGTGTGTGTGTGTGTGTGTGTGTATGTATTTCTATGTATGAGCATGATACAGTAGCAGGCCAGTCACAGACAAAAATGAAAACAAAATAAAGTTAGAGTTTCAGAGATTAACTGACAGGTTAGACTGACTGTTTTTGGGCAGTACAGTGGCACAGCAGATAATATTGTCACCTCACAGCAAGAGGTTCCCTTGTCCGATTCTTGGCTGGGTTGCCTTCTGTGGTGAGACTGCATTGTCCCCCCTGTGTTAACATGGTTTTCCCCCCAGGTTCTCCAGTTTCTTTCCACATACCAAACACATGCAACAGGTGAATAGGATACTCTAAATGGGAATAAGTGCGATTGTGCTTCCAAGTGTGTGGTGTGTAAGAACTACTGTGGCAGGGCTAGACACCTGGTGGTGTAAACCTTGGCTCTAGATGATTGTCACTGTTAACGTGACAACCCGATACCATGTACAAAAATGGGAAAAAGGGGTTGTGGATGGATGGATGGATGGATGGATGGATGGATGGATGGATGGATGGATGGAGGGATTCAAAGATTAACTGACTGTCTTTATTGGACAAATAACAAAACATGTTCATGAATATGTTTGTTGGAGTATAGCCTCACATACACCATATACCCCACACTGTACTCTTCTTTTTAAAGTATTTATTTTATGAAATACAATGTGCTAAAATTTAAATTTTAAACAGTTTTATCATGATTTATAGTTATAGAGTCTGTTTGTTTTCCTCCAGAAGGCCTGTTTGGCTAATTTTTAATAAAGTCTAGTGTTATATTTTTTTTTTCTTTCTTTATTAATGAAAAGCTCTGCTGTCTAGAAACATGCATTACATGAGTTTGACAGGCAGGCTACACTTGTGAAGGAGGGGAGAAGCTCCATTCTAGAAACTGGCATTGAATTGTAAAAATCCTGGCTACATCTCTGTGTGTTCGTTTACTCACTGTTGTGAAAAAGTAAATTTTATTTTCATGCTTTTATGCATTGCTACTTGTTAAATTTTAATATCATTCCTAGAAATGAACAACTGTAAAGCTCTTTTCATTATAACCCTTTATATGCCCCCGGGTAACAACATTCCTCTGTTATAGGAAATTTTGGCCTAGAACTCAAACAATATAAAAAAATGAAACAATTATCCTGGGTGATTTAACCATTAATTGGCTAGATTTCTCCTACCACTCCCCTTCATTGAATGTTAAGCTATTTAACTTTATTCGGCTTATTACCAATCCAACTAGACCCAAGAGAAACGTTTCCATGTTCGGTTACCGAAAGAATAAAAGTACTAATGGCTAAATCTCAAATGGAAAAGAGAGAAACAAAAAAGTAGTGAACAAGGACATCAATGAAAATAAATTCATCTAATGGCCATAGCTGGCCATCTACCAGGAAGTAATGTGATGCATATGGTAAGTGAAGGGAAACCTTTTAAATTTGCCCTATTCCCCATTGTAGTGCAATCTTGGAGTTGGTATATGTAGTTAGGGAGTGTGGGGGGTGCAGCCCCCACCGTAGTTGGTTTTATTTGTGATGCTGACTGACTATAGCCTTTTGAAGCATTTCTTTTTGATGATGCCCTTGTTTGCTGCTTTTTGTTTCATTGTTTTTCATTTCAGATTTAGCCTTTCACATTTTATTGTTTTTGGTAGCCAAATATAGACCCAGAGAAACAATGACAGTGATTCTGCCTTGACTGGATTCTGGTCTCTGACCCCAACAAAATCTCATCCGCAGGCACACTACCCAGCAGTATCAGTGACCACCTCCCTGCCTATATTATGGTAAAACCTCTCCATCGCTAAGTCAATACCAGTGTAAATGAGCAAGAAATCTAACCGATTTTAACCCAACAATCCTCAACGACACCTTGAAAAACATCAACTGGCAAATACTAAAAGTCCTTCTCCCTCAATGAAGCTGTTGAGTGCTTCAACTCAATATTTCTCAATACTCTAAACAGACTAGCCCCACTTCAGCAATAAAGAATAAAAACAAACCATGACATCTGAATCAGTAGGCCCACCAAGCAACTCATGACTGCTAGGGACAAAATACTGAAAACTATGGCAAAAAAATAAAAAAAAATTCCAATCTGTTCAACTTTAGGCAACTTCAGGTAAAATGTCTAGTCATTAAAGACAAAAAAGACACTATATAAGTCTCCAAAATAATCATAAACAAAAACCAAAGAAATTCTGGAATTCCATCACATCTCTGCTAAACCCTGGTAAAAATAACAACCCCTGGCCACATCCCGACAAAACACCTACTGAAATAGACACTCTTTTAAACTTATATTTTGTCAACACTATATCTAATCTCACCACTACCTTTCTTCAACCTAACTGCAATTCTAACTCTGTACCTCCAGATCAGTCTTCACAGAATGCCATTACCCCCTCTCCACCCAGCTTTTCTTTCTCTCCTATATCCACTGCCACAATAACAAAATTACTTCTCAAACTCAAACCCGGCACTAATGCTGCTGACAACTTACTCTTTGAATACCTTCATTGCCATTGCATACCATATCAACATACTTCTTAACAGATCTATCCAAGAGTCCAATGTTCCTAGCATCTGGAAAAAAGCTTATATTCTTCCCCTTCATAAAGGTGGCAACAGCACTGACATTTCTAATTTTTGCTCTATTGCTATTCTCTCCCCTATCTCCACGATCTTGGGAAAAAATGCATTCACATTCACCTTCTAAACATTCTACTTCATAACCAAATCATTTCCCCCACTTAGCATGAGCTCAGGCCAGGCCATAGTACAACAACTCTTATGTCCTTCATGGAAACAGTCAACAGAGTTCAAGATGGAGGCAAAACTGTATCTTCACTATTTCTAGACCTTTTTAAGGTCTTCAGTAGAGTCTCCCACCCCCTACTTCTTGCACAACTCTCTGAACTAGGCAGCTCCCCCATTCTCTACATTGGTTCTCTAATTACATAACAAATAGACTACAAACTAGAAAATGTCAGCACTCTCTTTTGCCATTCCTTAGCACAACTACAGGGTTTCCCCAAGGCTCCATACTCTGGCCTCTTCTTTTCCGTATTTTCATCAACAACATTCACTCCTCTCTTAGTCAAGGTTCTCTAACTCAGTATGCAGATCACTCAAACATCATCTGCTCTGCCAATTCTGTATCTGAGCTTCAACAAATTATCCAAAATGTCTTTGTCTACTGAAACTTAGATGACCAACAACCATCTTGCCCTTAACCCTAACAAAACCAGACTCATATTATTCACCCCTAAGAAAACCACTTCCTAAATAAGACCAGGTTCGCTATTCACTCTCAAAACAAAACAACTCCTGAGGTTGTTTCTCATACAAAACTACTAGGTGTAATCAAAGATGAAAACCTCAAATTTGACCTGCAGATGTACAATAGTATAAAAAAAACTCATCAAAAACTAGGTATCCTCTGTAGACATAAACAATTCTTTAGCCACTACACAAAACAAACCCTTGCCTCAACCTACCTACTACCCTCTCTTGTATATGGTGCACCACTACTTATAAATATTCAGTCCTCTCTCAAATGCAAGCTTGAGACTTGTTGCAATAAAATAGCCAAGTATGCAACTAATGCCAAATACTCTACCCATCACTGTTCCTCCTTACACTTACTGAACTGTCTTGAACTCCCACATTACCTTACATACTTACAATTAACAACAGGACACAAAATTATCTTCAAACCCTCAGACTGCTCAGCCCTTACTTCTATATTTACTCACTATCATCCAAGTAGACTTCTCAGATCTGAGAACCAACTTCTCCCGAAAGTAGTAAAAACAAACCTTCCAGCTGGCCAGTTGCTATGCTCTTTCTCTGCTCTGAAACAGTGGAACAACCTACCTCTACCATTAAGGACTACTAGGAATCCTCCTTCACATCATCTCTCCAGTAACACCTCTCCACTCTATGGCACTGCACATGTGCCAACTCTGCACCTTTCAAAACCTGTTTACCACTACTATTGCCTGTAATGACTTGCTCTCTATCAAGTTGTACTCTTCTGCCTATTTGCATGGATACTCAAAAATACCATTTGTACTTATTATGTTGCAATATCAAATAAACATCCATATTGAATTGATGTAATTGACATGTGTACCTATCTGGCATTTACTACTACATTTCTAATGATATTCTTACAGAACTAATCTCCACAGGTTGTTAGTATACTTACTATGCTATTTGATGTTTATGATATTAATGTTTGTCTTTAGTATATTCAGCTGTCACTCTTGTATTCTGTGTGCTTGTTAATGTGGAGCTTTTCTCACAGGGATTCCACTGAAAATGGGCTCATATCGGCCCAGTGGACCATTCCAGTAAACAAAGGCAAATAAATAAATGAATAAAATACATAAAAATAGATACATAGGTAGATGGAATAGATGTGCAGATAAATTGACAATCACATATTATTTATACAATGGGAAAATGATTAATCATGTTTAGTTGTCTGACCATAAAAAGGTTAAGGTATTTTATAGGGAGTCCCCTTGTAAGACATGCCACATAGGTAATTATACGGCAGGATTCAATAAACTCTGTGTAGGCTTTGTGCAGACCCTACATGAAGTTTACATGTTTGCATGACAGCATGCAGCAGTGTGCAATGCAGCATGCCCAAGCTATGTTTTGCTGCAATGGTGTTCCTGTCCAGAAAACCTTATAAGCAAACGTGGATAGCAATTCTGTGTAAAGGAGAGCATCTACTGTGCACAGATTTGAGCAGAATGCCACAATGATTGCCAGGCCTTTACACATAGTGAAACTTTGTCAGTGAATGCAAATAGCAATTCTATGTAAGGAAAAGCATATACGATGCCCGGATTTGCACACAGTGATCACCAGGGTTTTACAAATAGCTGTCATTCTGTTAGTGCAACACATCTGCACAGAGGCCAAGTTAATAAGAGGACAAATAACCAGTAATAGAGACATACATATGCTCTGAAGAGGAGAGGATTGCATCATTAATTGCACCATGTGACTTGACATCTTTTAATTGTGTGGCTGGCTATTTGTATATAAGATGTTAAGTGTTTTATCATTTTTTATGGTCTGAAGAAGTGGGTAAGCAGCAAAAGCGCTCACCAGTTTGTTTTGTGTACATTTATCACTGTTATTAAAATTGTTTTTACTCAACTTCAGCCTTTTGGACGTCCGTTTTTGGAATATTATTGTGCTTGGACTTAGTTTGGGTTCCTAAAGTGCTTTCCTTATAACCTTAATCTCTTCTTTGGGTTATTGGAAGGAACCATGGCTGAAGGTGTGGATACTGAGCTTGAGTATAACCCTATGGACACAATGAATGGCTCTGAGAAGAGTGGTTTTAAAACCACTAGGAACAATGTTACTAGAGTGCTGGAGACAGCATACATACTCAATACAACTCATAATCTCTTTATGGACATGTGTTGTAAAGTAGAGACTATAGATGAGACTGCTGCCAACCAATCTTCAATAAATGACTTTCGTGTGTCACTCAAGGCTTTAGAAAATAAACTCTTTAAGTTGTAATGCCTGCAGTGGCAGCATTTTTATTCTGAAGCAGCTTTGCATCATAAAATTGTACCTAGAGGGTTGCGTGTTCTAAAAATGCCATCATATGGTGACAGTTTTCCTGAGCTGCTAAAACGCTGGCATGAATTAAATTTGCAACTTAGTTTCAATTACATGCATCTACTGAATGAGTATTTTCATCCAGAGGAGGAATCCCTTGCCAGGGAAGTCAATGAAAGGTTTGCTGAACTAAGATATACACACAAAGGAAAAAAATATATATATAGAGCTCATGGAAGAACTACTTTGTAATGCTTCGCTCTATGAGCAGAGATTACAGAGTGAGAAGCTTAAGAAACTGAAAAGGGATTCACTGGACTTTCAAAGAGGCTATGTTTTTTCATGGCCCAGAAAGAACATATATGTGGGCGGATTCAACAGTCTAAACCAGCCCACAGGAACAATGCCTAGTCAGGGAGGGAGTTGCCAGAAGGAAGTGCATCACAGGAAAGATACTCTGACCTCAGGAAGTGGAAATGTGGATGCATCAGCCTCAGAGAGAGTTCTAGCAGCCATGGAGCCTGTCTCTGATGATAGTATCCCTGAGCAACATGTAATAAGTCAGTTGAGTACTGGAGAAGGTATTGTATTGCCTTCAACCAGCATGTTGAGTAGTTTTATTCCAGGGCAACAACAGGCTCTGGTTGTTAAACCAAAAACATGTTAAACCAAAAACATGACCTGTGGTTAAATCTAATGAAGCTTTGAATAGTCATCTCAGTCACTGAACTCTGTTTTTTTTAGAGAAAGCTTTGCCTAGACCGCAGGAGAAACGGAAGTGGCATTCACAGAGCCGGCAGCACAGGCCCAGGACAGGGTCAGACAGTTCAGTGAAACAGAGGAAACCAGACAGAAGAGGTTGGCAGCAGGTAATTTAGTTTTTAATTTATCATCATTCAAACTCATTAAAGAACAGATTGCTGTACTGAATAAAGGACTTCCCTTTATTCCAGCAGTTAAAACAGACTTAACGGATGTCTTTTTGGCTTGAAGCTGTTTGCTAGAAATGTAATGCTAAATGTGATATTTCCAGACAAAGTTCAGTCGCATGACTTATTTAAGAAGCCAAGTGTTTTTACTCATGTATTTAAACCAGCCTTAGAGGCTTTTTTGAATGTATGTGAGAATGAACTTAGGAATTATTTAGCAAATAAGTGTAACGGTGCGACTTTTTATAATTTGACCTCCAAAGAAATGGAAGCTTTGCATGATTTAACTAAGGCACAGCATTTAATGATTAGACCAGCTGACAAGGGTGGAGGGATAGTAGTTCTAATGATTAGACCAACTGACAAGGGTGGAGGGATACTAGTTCTAGACAAAAATAGTTACATTTAAAAGATGTCTAGTATGTTAAATGATGAAGAGGTTTACATGAAGTTGCAAAAATTGAAAGTTACTGGAATCATTAACAGAGTTAACTTTTATTTATATGATTTGCTGATGACGATTCAGACTGATTACGGTTTACATACCTACTTCACAGTCGACCATCCCAGAATACCCATTATTTATGGATTACCGAAAATGCATAAAGATGATGTCAACCCCCCCCCCCCCCTGAAATATAGTTTCGGGGAGAGGGTGGCTGACTAAGCCCATCTCTATATATATGTCAAAAAGCAACTTAGATTGATTCTTGACACTATTACAACTGTGTTGAAGAGTATCAAACAATTCCTACAAGACCTATATCAATGGTCAATAAATTTGGATGATTTGAATGACATTTTGTTTGTAACATTAGATGTTAATTCACTTTTTACGGTTATTCCAAATGATGTAGGAATAGATAGTGTAAGGCTATTTTTGACATCTGACAGGGTTTTTTCTAACTCTAAGGTAGAGCTTTTGTGTGTACTACTGGATCTAATACTAGAGAATAATGTTTTCATCTTTGAATCGGAATATTTTCTGCAAACACTGGGGGTTGTAATGGGCATGGCATGTGCCAACTCTTATGCCAATATTGTCTTTGGATATTGGAAAAAGCAGTCACTTTTTACAGATGTTAGGTTTAGTTCACGTAAAATTTTATAAAAGATTTGTGGACAATGTCTTTTTTGTTTGGCATGGACCAACCAATCTACTATTGGAGTTTTTGTAGATTATTTACAAAATACAACTACCTTTCTTTCATTTACTATGCATTACCCTGCTAAGGACATAGACTTTTTTGACACTGTAGTTAGGAAGGATGAGCTAAGCAGCATGTGCACTAGTATGTATAGGAAACCCTGTAGGAAGCACAACATCCTACACAACACTAGCGTGCACCCTAGACACATTCCAAGGAATGTGGTTAAAAACAAAGTTCTCGGAGTAATGAGAATGCACACAAATGAAACTAAGCTGGAAGAAGCTCTGGATACTTTACGTATAGAACTGTTAGACCGTGGTTACAAAATAGGGGTCATTGAAAGGGCTATTAATGAGGTTAGATCTGCCACTGGGAATGAGATTAGACCCTATTTCTCTGACCCCCTGGACCAACGAGCTGAGGAGAAATGTTTACCTGAAGGCAATGTAAATAGGGTAACTTTAACGTATTCAAGTAATATTAACATTATTTGTGATGTGGTGAAAAAGAACTGGCCGATACTTATGATGGACCCAAGTGTAGGTAATGTGGTTGGACCCCATCCATGATTCTCTTTTAAAAAGAATAAAACCCTGAAGCAATGCCTATGCTATAGACAGAACTATATAGATAGGGTACACTCTGAAAGGAGAGGTATGTACGCAATACAGAAAACAAAATGAAAACTTCAAAAACAAAAATTAACCATGGCAACCGTGCTTACGTACGCATGTAGATCGTGTAGTGCCTGTAGGTATGTGTGGATGGTTACTTCTGTTACACATCCAAGAACTAGGAGAAAGATTGAGTTTAGTTTTTATGCTGACTGTACAGATAAGACCTAGTTTACTGGGCACAGTGCAGTGTATGTGAAGGGCTCTATATTGGGAAAACCAATCTAACGTTGAAAGCAAGAGTACTTGAGCAAAATAATGATATACGCAATAGGAAAGTAATGCATTAGCCAAACGTGATGGAAACTGATGAAACCCATCAAGTTGGTACTAATATAAGAGGAGGTGGTGTAACTAATGAAACAGAATACATTGAGTTAAGATGGATTCTTGAACTGAGGGCTACTGTATATCCAGGTCTGAATAATGCTGTGTCTTTAAAACCTGCTCTGAAGAGGAAAGGATTGCATCATTAATTGCACCATGTGACTTGACATCTCTTAATTGTGTGGCTGGCTATTTGTATATAAGGTTTTAAGTGTTTTATCATTTTTTATGGTCTAAAGAAGCGGGCAAGCTGTGAAAGCTCTCACCAATTTTTGTGTACATTTATCACTATTACTAAAACTGTTTTTACTCAGCATCAGCCTTTTGGACGTCGATTTTTGGAATATTATTGTACTTGGACTTAGTCTGTGTTCCTAACTTATTTGGCATACATGTCACATAGGAATATGTTAGAATGTAGCACTCGCATCCTCTTAAATCATCAAATGTGGATAAAGCCATATTTGGCATAATGGGGGGGTGGGTAAAGGTCCAGAAATAGTGACAAATTTTTAATATTGCACTGACAAACTTAAGAAGTTGATAGAATATATAAGTTGTACGTTAGCATGAACTTTCTGAAAAGTATGAAGTTTGAAACTCAGATGTCAGTCATCAGTTTCTGACTGCACTCTGCAATGACATGTCAATGATTTGCCAGGAAAAAATGTTATGAGGAAGAGATCACAAATATGAAACAAAACTGGACATTCTGCACAAATCAGGACAGTTGAGAGGTATGTACTCAAATGTATGTAATATTGAGTCACATTAGTCCAGAGATCATCCCAGTGATATGGCAGAAAGCCACATATTTGTTAAGGAAAACATCTGGACATCTTGAGAATATCTGGGCAGTTGAGCGGTATGAATGTGAAGTATATGGTCCAAGCACAGTACAGGATGGTGTACTTACAGTGCAGAGTATTGAGATATCCCATTCCTGGCATTCTGTACTGAAGCTGTGCTAATGATCTGTAACAGGAATGGGACTGTCATGCAAAATGATCATCCATGGGAAGTGCATGTATTGAACAGGGACATACAGATGAATTGTAGGAATGAACACAGGGAAAGAGTACAGGTGAAACTCCCGCATGTACAGCAGAAGAGGGCATATGAATGGAAAATGGTTGTAGTAGCAACACTAAGCACATATCTGTATGGTACAGTATGGACTGTACAGTGAAATTGTGTTGCCTGTGACTGTATCACAAGATGACATAACAATGGAGAGGATGTCTGTGTGAGATAAGTATCTTTACATGAATAATGCAGAGAACATCTATAAGGGATCTGACATACAATTGGGGTAAGGTGCATATTGGGAAGGTGTGCAAAATGATACACCTAAATATGAGTGTACTCCAAGGAGAGGTCTCCAGCAAGGTGACCACAGGTAATGGATCATGGCAAACATTACAAGAACTGACCACAATCATGGGCAACATCAGAATAATACCATGACTAATCCCATGCCTCTGACGTAACAGACGTGATATGGAGTGATAACAGATAAGACTGCACATGCACTAGAGAACTATTATGATACAGCCACACTCTATGAGGGTAGCCATGTTCACTGTCCTGGTACTGTAATGTCTGCAGGAGGTATTAGGTGGGACACTGCTATACCTGTATACGACATAGGTTCATAGGTTCATACTAGGCTATCTGCCCTGGGGCAATTATATGCCTAGCCCGATTTTGTTTGTTGCCACCCCTTGATTTGAGCATACTGTGCCCTTTTTAAGGTTTAGTTTTCTGTGCCTCTGTCTAATAGTGACACGGAAGTAATCCCTGGGACAAACCTACGATCCCCCATCCACTCATCAAGATTCTTCTTGAAGAGATTCAGTGAGGTGCTCTGCCTAACATGGATTGAAATTCTATTCCAGAGCGAAGAGAGCCTCTGGGTTATGATTCTGTCCCTCCAGCAAGTTCTATTTATTTCAGTACTGAAGTTCAAGTCCCTCGAGTGTGTGGCTCTAAGGGATTTAGATTTACTGAGGTGGAGCATGTCCATTAATTCTGGATTGGACATAGCTTTATATGTCAGGCATAGATCGCCTCGAAGTAGGCGGTATGCAACTGAGTAGAGCTGGAGTTTTTTTAACCGAGCAGCATATGGCATCTGTTTGAGTCCCTTGATCCTCTTGGTGAGGTACTTTTGGGGTCTTTCTAATTGCTGCAGGTGTTGGGTAAGGTACATCCCAAAAGGGGCATTGTATTCTATGATGGGCCTGATGAGGGATGAATAAAGGGGCACGATTACCTCTCTTGATCTAGAGGTGAATCCTTTCATGATGAGGTGGGCTATGTAAAAGGTCTTTCTAATCACTTTGGCAATGTGGTTGTCAAAGGAGAGATTGCTATCAACTTGGGTCACCAGATCCCTAATTTCTTTCTCTGTATTTAATGGGTTACCGCCTATGTGGTAATTTGTGGGCACATTGTTTTTGCCAAAGGGTATGACTATACACTTTTTGGCATTTAGCTTTAGACCATGGCTCTGGCACCAGTTATCCATTTCTGTGAGACCTTTTTGAAGGATGTTTGTGTCAGCTGGAGAGTTGATTATGGCGCCTAGTTTGCAGTCGTCTGCGAACTTGGTGAGCCATAGTCCTCCCACATTAGCCTGTACCTCAGAAAAGTATATACCGAACTAGAGCGGTCCCAGGACAGAACCTTGTGGGATGCCACTTGTGACCGGTTTCGAGTCTGACATGGCTCCAGCAACTCTCACTCTGTGGGTTCTGTCTTTGAGCCAGTTTGCAACCCATCTTGTGACATAGGGGTTTATATTTAAGCTGGATAGCTTATCTATGATGCCCAGGTGGGGTACTGTATCAAATGCCTTTGCTAGGTCCAGATAGGCTGTGTGGATTACTTTCCATTCATCTATGGCTTTGTTGACTGTTTCGAAGAAGTCAACCAGGTTCAAAAGACAGGATGTGCCCTTGACGAAGCCGAACTGGGTAGGATCTAGTGTCTGTAGGTCCCCAATGTCTTTGTTTATAAGCTCCATGATGATCCTCTCCATAGCCTTGCAGACTAAGCTAGTCAGGCTTATGGGGCGATAGTTTCCAGGGTCCATAGAGGCTCCACCTTTGTGGAGTGGGACCACTATTGCTGTACGCCATTCTGTGGGCACATATCCTGTAGTGAGGCTGAGATTGTACAGCTGTTTTATTTGAGGGATTAGTTCTTCTTGGAGTTCATGTAGGACGCAACCCGGGATGCCATCTGGTCCCATGGAAGCAGCGTTTTTTGCTTTGGAGAGGGCAGCCTTCACCTGAGCATCAGAGATGTTTGGGAGGCAGCCCTCTGCCAAGATAGATACTTGCTCTTTTTTGGGGCGGGGGGAGTTTGCACTGAACCTGTCTGCCAGGATATTGGCGATGTCTGTGGGTTCAGTGTATTTTTTGTTGTTTAGAATCAACTCAGAACAAGTCTGGGAGTTGCATCCCAGGTTCCTAACATAACTGAAAAAAGCCTTATGATTGTCTTTAGTGTCCTGAGCAATTTTTCTCTCGAAGCTGGCCTTGGAGGATTTTATGAGGGATCGTAATTTTTTGCTAGTACTGATCAGAGATGCCTTCCTTATTAGGGATTTTGCTCTATCATGTAGTATCTTCCTCCTTCTGTTGTACAGTTTATTTATGGCTGGGGTCCACCAGACTGGATGCCTGCCTTTGGATGTTTGGGTTTTGGTTTTGTTTGGGATAGCATGATCCATGCATTCCTGGAGATGTCCGTAGAATGCGTTTATATAGGATTCTGCAGTTTGGGCCATAGTTTCCACTGGCTCTGGGGCCTTGAAGGATTCCACTTCAGTTTTGAGAAGTGAGAAGTTAGCTTTTCAGAAGTTTTTCACTGTGGTTTTCTGGGCTGGAGGTGGGGTCGGGATGTGGACATCCAGTGAAATTAATTTATGGTCTGATCTTACCAATGAGTGATAAACCTCAGGAGTGGAGCATAGAGTCCCCATGTTGGTAATGATCAGGTCTAGTATGTTATCCCCTCTTGTGGGAGTGGTGACTAGTTGTTCCATAGCATTTCAGTTTATAATTTCCAGGAACCTTTGGGCTAAGGTGCTGGGGCTTGAGTAGTGCTCCCAGTCTATGTTTGGGTAGTTGAAGTCACCCAATATAATGGTGTTCGGAGAGATCTTCATGTTCTCCAATGTTTTCAGGAAAGCCGAGTGGGATTCCTGACTTTGAGAGGGTGGTCTGTAGGATGCTATAAACTGAAAAGCAGTCTTGCCCACTGTTAGTTGCACATGGATGGTCTCCAATACTTTGTGCAATGCCACTAACCTGGAGGTGTGGATATCCTTGATAAATATGGAAACTCCCCCTCCTTTTGTGGTTCGGTCCAAGTTTTGGGTCCGAAAAGCATGATATGAGGTATAACCTGGTAGTGCTGGGGTGCTCTCTGGAGCCTTGAACCAGGTTTCTGTCACTGCACAGATATTGATGTTCTCCATACTGAGGAGAGCTTCACGTGCGTGCATCTTGAGGTTAAAACTTCTGGCATTTAGCAGCATTACCCTTAGTTTCTTGTTTCTTGTGCTGCCTATGGAGGTGGGTTTGACTTTAGAGCCTTGCCTAAAAAAGGCACTATGGGGGTGGCAAGAGCCTTTGCCAATATCCAAAAGCCCAGTGGTGACAGGTGCAAGCCGTCCCTAGTGAAGCAACGTGGCTTGTCGAGCATGTCATCCCAGGCTGACAGACACTGGATCCCCTTTGAATGACACCAAAATTTTAGCCAATTGTTAAAATTGATCATTTTGTCTTTGTACTGTGGCATCATTCTGGGTGAGGGTAAGATGCTGCTCAAGGTCAGGGTCATACCGGCCTGGGCTACACGATCAGAGAGCTCCTCTGTGTCTCTTTTCATGTAGTCCAGGAAGGTACATCTCAGGTCATTCACACCAGCATGTACAATGACTGAGTCATATTTGTATTTGCTTTGGAGTGACCTGAGTGCTTGCATTATGTGGCGGATCCTAGTGCCCGACAGACAGCTCACTGTGACCTTCTCTTTATTCAGCCTGGTGAGCGGGACGTCAGTGTGTCTGACAATAGAGTCACCTATTACAAGAGTATCAGGTGTGTTATTCAGCCTTAAGGGCTGTGGCTGCTTGGCACACTGACTTTGTGGGCTATGTGTTGTGTGTGTTTTGTTTTGGGGTAGCGTTTGCTTGGATGTCTGCTTTGGAGGTCTCTGTTGCTTAAGTAGATTTTTATTTAGAGCCTCCGAGTATGTTTTTGTGTATTTATGTGTTTGGTTCGCTGATGTGGTGGGACTATGTGATACTGGAATTGTGTTGTGTGAGGTTACCTTCTCCTCCTGACTGGTTTCACCAGTTTTGAGATGAGAGAGCTCAGCCTCCAGTTTGGCTATATGGTTGCATCTCTCACATATATTTGAACCTGTTTGGAGGAGGAGAGGGTTGTCCGTGTACATGAGACAGTTGTAACATTGCCTCAAAATTCCCAGATTCACCAGCTGGACTGGAGAGGAAACCATTGACTGACCTTTGGACATGCTAGAGTAATATAGGGAAACTGAATTAAGACAGACCAATAGGGGACAAGGTAATCGTAGAGAGTATAAGAGTAAGTAGTGCTTATGGTTTAATAGTGCTAACTTGTAAAATTACTTATTTGGACCAGTGAAGGGCCTTAGAATGAGAATATGGTGTTTAAATTGAGAGATAGAGCAGTTCTAAGGGAAAAAGTGAAGAGCAGACTTTGTGGAGCCAGGAATAGTTTAAACCCAATTAGGCGGCGCTGCCCATTGTTGTGCTATGCACAAAAACACGCAAAACCGTGCAAAAGAGGGATTTAAGAGAGGAAGATCAAGGAGTTAGGAATTGACCCAAAATGGCCAATAGAACTACAGTTTCAAGTCAGTAACCACTCCCACAGGGGCAGGCAGGCTGCTCAATGTTTATCACTGCCACTGATGAACAGAGAGACTTCCCTTTAGCCCAAGCAAAAAATGGCCTCCAAGAAACTTGCAAACAGTTCAGAACAGCAAGCCTGTAACTGAATTTTTTTAAATCTCAGAAAAGTGGGAAAAAAGCAAGATTTTTTTGTTTTTTTTTTTCAGAGATAGCAGAGGTTCACAAGTATCAACAAGTTATAACAGTGCAGTAAATGACCCCACACTTGAGTGCTAGGCCAGAGACAGATAAAATGCAAGTTTAGAGAAAAAAATGATTTTAAAAGTAAGTGCAAACAGGAAATTCAGTAAACAGCTCTAGGTTGTGCTCTAAATACAGTTACTAATGCAGAAATCAAGTTTAACAAGAGTACAGGTGTGTATGACATTCCAACTGTTAGATATACAGTATGGTCAATACAGGCTACTCGTCTTGTGTGCATGGCATATATATATTATATATATATATATATATATATATATATATATATATATATATATATATATATATATATATAAATACTTAATATATATATATATATATATATATATATATATATATATATATATATATATATATATATGGTACAATCCACACAGTCATGCATTATATACATGCCATTAATGCTGTCAGACACCTATGTATGCAGTGTGTGCATAAGCTGAACAAGTAGCACATATGCAGCCAATGTACCAACTCTCTAAGGCCAAGACCACTGCATCAATTGGCTCAAAAAATATTCCTGGATGCCATGACCTATCAGGCCTTCTGGAATTGCTATTTAACTTTAGCCTCCAAACAGGCTTCATGCCTCATAAATGGAGAACAGCAACAGTTATCCCTCTGCACAAAGGTGGCCCATCTACAGACCCTGGAAACTACAGACCCATAAGTCTCACTAGTCTTATATGTAAAGCCTTGGAAAGAATTATCATGGAAATGATCAATAGTAGTATAGTAAACCTCCAGACACTGGACTCAACCCAGTTTGTTTTCATCAAGAGCAGGACATGCCTACTCAACCTGGTGGATTACTTTGAGGAGAACACCAAAGTGATGGATGAGGGTAAAATGATTCACACTGCCTACCTTCACCTGGCCAAGGCATTTGATACAATACCCTACTCAGGCATTGTTGACAAACTCAAGAGGTTAGGTACAAACCCGTACATCACCCAGTGGATAGTCAACTGCTTCTATCCTCAGACAAGACCCATGAAGTTAGAATTGGGGAGTCCACCTCTACAGAGAGGTCAGTCACAAGTGGAGTCCCTCATGGATCTGTCCTTGGCCACTCTTTTTGGCACTTACTTCTCTGAAGTCAAGGCCAATGTCAGTGGTCTCTTGCTGACTACATTTGCAGATGATTGCAAATTAGGAGCTGTCATTGAATCCCACACTGACAGAAATGTTCTCCAGGAAGGGCTGACACAGACATACAACTGGTGTCAGAGCCATGGAATAAAACTAAATGACAAGAAATGCATAATTGTATCATTAGGAAATCATCCATCCATGGTAACTCTCATATTGACAACACACCCCTTAGAACTGACCCAGTTGTTATGGACACACACACAGAGTAATCTAGTCTTTGACTATTACGTGTCTACAGTACTGAGAAAAATCATTCCATGTTATGCAACTTATAAGCAAAGGTATGGCATCTAAGTCCAGGGAAGTCATTGTCCTGTTTTATTCCACATTCATCAGTCCTATCACTGAGTACAATGTCCCCTTTTGTATGTACTTAACCAGGTATATCTAACAGTTGGAATGTCCACAGAAGTTTCTCACTAAAAGAATACAGGGCATAAGTAAAATGTCCTATGCAGAGTGTCTCAAAGCCCTATCCCTGTATTATGTGTCCTACAGGCTTTTGAGGAGTAGATCTATGCCTGGCATACAGGGCATTGTCAGACCTCACTCTGTTGAACCTCCTGCATATCCACAAAACAAACAGCACCAGAATTACTCATTCTAAAGATTTAAACCTTGCCTGTGATATAAATAGGACCTTCTGGAGAGACAGGTATGTATCCCAGAGACTACCCCATCTCTGGAACAGGCTCCCCATCCATGTGAAGCAGACGTCCTCCATAACTCAATTCAACTGCAGCTTGGACAAATGGATGGGGAACAGGAAATTCATCTCTGGTTTGTCACCTACCTCTCTAATGGACACAGGATACCTGTAATTGGTTCATCTCCCAGGCCCCTGCTTGTAAATGTTTCATCTCCCAAGTCCCTGCTTACACTTATCAAGGGTATTAAAACTTGTCAGAGATTTGGGATGCATGGCTAAGCTTAAAAAGTGTCTTGTGTTCATTAGCCTAGTAAACACCTACAAACCTATTGTTCCACACAATCAGAAATTCATCTATATTCCCCAGAAATAATACTTAGGTATGGCCAATAAGCTGTGTGACAGTACATTATGACAAAGGTGGTACACTTCACTTACACATGACTGGAAGATGTGTAGGGAGGTACATGAAGAAGAGTGCATTGTACACAGTTATTGGTGTGATGACATCTAGGAACCATAAAGTTATTATGGCCTCCGATATGCATGTCCTTCCCATACCCAGTACTTGAGTTACATTCAAGGGAGTAGTCAGTACTGTGGCCACATACTAGTGGATGTATGACTTTCCCTCTACCCCAAGACACAGGTCATATACCTATAAGCCTGATTATAAGGTGTGATGTCCACATTATACTTGCGTGTTGAGTCTGTTTCCTGATTCAACAAATCCCTCCATGTGTCTTGTCAATGTAGATGTTGTCATGGCTGTGGCAGCAGTCTCTGGTATATGTTGCTACTGTCTGTATTGTACTACTATCACATTTGAAGTCAATGATTGCACACAATGCATAGTTGTTCAGGCAGATGTTTGGACACAGCATTTGTATGTCATCTGTGATGTCCATCACTGAACTTAATGAGCAGGAAAGGGCCTAGCAGACACCCCTGAAGTACTGACCTGATCACTAGACCTGACATGTATTCACATTACATGTTTCAACATAGTGAGATGTCGCATATGTCATACACTGGTCTACTCATTTGGTGATATAGCTGTTTATGGCCACATATGACAATGTTGATTGAATACCCCAATGTGGATTTTTGCCAAATTCCTTAACCTGTTCAAGTTCCATATGATGATATTGTTGTCATCATGCATGCCCTCAATGAACTCCTTGAGGGCATCTATCAGATGTAAGGGACCTGATGTAGCAGTAGTAACTCACAAAGGTCTGTTACACACACCTGGAATATTACTAGTATACATGTACAGGAGGTCCAAGATGACATGTTGATCTGCCTCACAGTCGAGGAGAGTCAGGATGTCTCTATACATGACAGCATCAGGTGCTGTCATGCAACTCAGGTAGATGCATGTTTATATACACCCTTGTATGGGAACATAGGTCATGTGGGGAGTGTTGAACTGTGTATTCAATTGTATCAGGAAGGCATGTGTGCTCGGTCACGTCATAGGTGATCTGTGATGTTGTCACAGCACATTGAGTTCATGTGATAGGCCTGGATGAAGGTAAGGCATTGCGTGTTGCCTATTTTAATCTGGCCTAGGGTTTTGCATGTTGTGATCTGGCCTAGGGATTTGACACAATCACACATGCAGGTATCATTGAGAAAAAAAGAAGCTGAGGATTAAACCTTATGTCATTTGATGGGTAAATAATTGGCTCACTGACAGAACACATCATGTGAAAGTTGATGAATCAGCTTGTACCAGTAGAGCTGCCACATCACCACTGGCAAACACCAGGGATCTGTGCTGGGCCCTTCACTGTTTGAATTGTATTTCTCAACATTTCTGGCTAAAGTATATGGCCTTTGCCTTACCAGGTTTGCTGATTCTTGCATATTGTGTGCAATAATTGAGTCCACCAATCGTGATAACATAGTACAGGAGGTGCTAACGCACACAACTGAATGATAACAAAGGCACATGATCTACAAATAAATGCAGAAATATGTGTTTGTAATGTTGACCTTCTGAAAAGTGGAGTTCCAGGTTAATCACAGCATTGACAACAGTCCTGCTATGCAGAAACACAGTGATGCAAGCACTGGTAATACATCTAGATAGCAATCTGAACTTTGACCATTAACTGTCCAAACTGCTATTGAAAGCCTATATTGTGCACATCAGAAGTCACGCCATCACATTGATATCTTAGGATTATATGACAGCACTGTAGTCAAACCTCATTACAACACTAATAGAGTATAATGCTCTTTTTATATGTACCCCATTTGACACATGTAGAAGCTGGAGAGACGATCATGATGTATGTGGATAGATTGAAAGCCACGTCACAGTAAACTTTATTGTATATGATGAAGTGACTTTTGCCTGGCCCCCAGGCCAATCTCTGACACTGCCCTGGTGGGAGTACTGCATATCCAAAAATGTGATAAAGCTGATGACATTAGCAGTGTCTGTTGAGAAGAAGATGACAGTGTTCCATATGCTTGTGTAAAATTCTCTTTGTAATGTCAGGCAACAGCTCACACACACACAGTTGAATGCAGTGTGAATAGAACCCCTACCTATTTTAAGTACACAGGCTACAGAACACAGTACTTTATGCAAGCACAACAGCTCAAGTTTGACTTGGAGAGTGTCAGACAACACTTTATACCTGATGGCATCAACAGTGTCTCTTGAGGAGAAGATACCAATGTCCCACATGCTGGTGTAAAATGCTCTCTGTGATGTCAACCAACAGCTCACACACACAGTTGGCTACAGTGAGAATAGAACCCCTACCTATATAAGTACACTGACTACAGAGTACAGTACATTAAACAAGCACCATTGCATAAGTCTGATTTATGCAAGAGTGCATGTGAACTTGTAGTAGATGACATCAGCAGGTCATGTGGGAGACAAGACGTGGGGAGGCAAGAGGTTGGGAGGCATGTATGAAATGGATGTGTAACCATGAGCAAGAATCAAAATGCTGGCAATCCCTGTAATTGGAGAAGTAACTGTAGGATACACAAATCTCCTCTGCTGTCTAGATACACACACACACCCAGTTGACTGCAGTGAGAACAGAACCGCTACCTTTCTAAGTACACAGACTACTTACTATGTTTACTTAATGCAAGAGACACAGCTCAAATCTAATTTATACGGTAGTGCAGGTGAACTTATAGTAGATGACATCAGTCAGCCGTGTCGGAGTGAAGACATTGGAATGCCTATATGAAAGGGATGTGTAGCCTTGAGCAATTATCAAAATACTGGCAATCTATCTAATTG
Source organism: Protopterus annectens (assembly GCF_019279795.1). Taxonomy (NCBI): domain Eukaryota; kingdom Metazoa; phylum Chordata; order Ceratodontiformes; family Protopteridae; genus Protopterus; species Protopterus annectens. The sequence continues at coordinate 494,657,910 of NC_056737.1, read as the reverse complement.
GAGAAGTAACTGTAGGATATGCACTTCTGCTCTGCTGTCTAGACACAAACACATACCCAGTCCCTGCAGTGAGAACAGAACCCCTACATATTTAAGTATACAGATTACAGAACTCAGCACTTATGACATGTGCCACAGTTCACATTTGATTTATGCTTATAGTAGACGGCATCAGCAGGCCATGTGGTTGACAACAGGTTGTCAGGCCTGCATAGGCACATAGCTTCAAAGGTACTTATGAGGCTACAAGCCTAATAGCACTAGGGTCTTTATAAACCTAGCTGTGTAAAAGCACAAGTATCATTACTGAGCAAAGTTGGATGGTCATTTTTAGCAGAGCGTGTTTGTGAACAGCACCAACTGGCCCTGTCCATGAGGGACATAGGTGCCAGCCCAGAGGTTACTGTACAATCACCCAATTAGTAGTCAAGGTTGTGCTTGAACAGGGTCATTGAGGAGTACTGCTTCACATCCAGTGAGAGCCTATTACAGAGGAGTGTGAATTGTTGTGGGATATATCTTTCTCCCAGCAAATTCTGTTTATGTCACAGGCTAGGTTGAGAACCCTGCGGCAAATTATAGTTGTCCCATTTGAATTGCAGATGTCCATCATTTACAAAAAGTCAGGGTCTGAGACTGCTCTGCAGGGCAGCCATAGATCAACGCTCAGCAGCCTGCATGATACCAAGTGCGGTGATAGGTATGTCAGTCTCTCCATGTAAGTCATATTTGGAGGCCTGGAAGTGTCCCAGGCACCACCCTGTGTTCTCCCACTTGCTGCATGTGTCTGGTGAGGTACAGAGAAATGTGAGCATTGTACTCCATTACGAGTGTGATAAGGGTAGATTACAGCAGAGTTTGACTACCCTAGTCTTGGATGTGATGTCTCTCTCTCTCTCTCTATATATATATATATATATATATATATATATATATATATATATATATATATATATATATATATATATATATATATATATATATATATGTGTGTGTGTGTAATGTAGATTGTATGTATCACCACTATGGACACATAGTGATGAAAGTGTAGATTGCTATCAAAATGTGTTCCCAATTCTCACAACACTGTGTTTAAGCTTAGGGGGCACTATGTATATCATAATTAGCAGGGGTACTTCTTTGACAAAGGTGACAAACAGTCATTGTGTGCTTAAAGTTCAGTCAGTGAGTTTGTCACCAGTCATCAGTCTGTGACAGCCTCTGCTGTAATTACTGTACTGTAATACTGTACTGTAATATGTTGCCAGCATTCGGGGTCTCGATATAAGTGCATCCAGTTAACAATCATCTGCATGTGATAGTGATAGTGATAGTGTCAAAGGATTTGGATAACTCATCATAGGCAGTACGTCCTGTTATCCCTCATCCAGGTCTGTGGGGTCAGTATCCAAGAAGTCCACAAAGGTCAATAAGCAAGATCTACCCTTGCCAAACCCCAAATGGGTAGGGTTGTGTGGGTTGAAGGTCACCTATGTCCCTCTGGATATGGTCCATGCTAATTCCTGCAGTGGCCATGCAGATAAGGCTTTTTAGGCATATGGGTCAGTAGTTGTAGCTCTGCATGTTATCAGATTGATATGCATTGCATAGCACACATTTGATGTTACATTTCGTAGTGTGGTTGATATATGTGTAGAAAAAGTACTAAGACCCCAGGGTTGTAGTGCTTGGGTGGGGGTGCCAACATATAGATGTATTTTAAATATATGACTTATAGTTAGATAGAAATCTCAGTTTGTAATATTTCCACACGTAGTTTCATGTCATACAAAGGAATTGGACAGTCAGCAGCAGAAATACAGCATAATATACATGTATAGTTCCATAGCGCAAGGAGCATTGGGTTTGCAGAACAGTTAGTAAAGTGTATATGCATGCAAAATGCACATGTTTGCACATTGCTAATCACTGCACAAATGTGAGCTGCATTGCTAAAGTCTGTCAGTTAGTATTGAGTCTGTGGAATGCACCTGATACTTAACCAACTCTGTAGCAGCAGGTGTTAATATAGTGATATGCCCCTTTTTGAGGCCAGATGGTACTGGGTTGGAATACAGCTGTATCTAATACTTTTAACTACTTTTGTTTTACCTTTGGTGCATGTTGGTACGTGATGTACACCATCTCACATAATGTATTAAAAAAAAAAGAAGTGGAGAACATAGGACAGTAGTGAAATGGGGATGCTAAAGTCTGACAGTTAGTCTCTGGAATATACCTGCTACCAACTCTGTAGCAGCCCATGTTAATAGAGTAATACATTCCTTTTCAGGTCAGATGGTACAGGGTTTAAATACAACTGAATCAAACACTTTTTAGTACTTTTGTATTACCATTGCTGCATGTTGGTGTGTGATGCACACAATTCTACAATAATGCATGGAAGAAAAGAAATGGGAAAGATAGGGATGTGGTGAAATAGGAACCAAGCAGGGAGAAGAACAAATGGAAAGCAATACAGGAACATGCAGGAGAGAGGTAGGAAAGAACCATAGTAATCCATTTCTTCAAAAGTAAAAACTGATAATATATTCAGAATATTAGCTGAATTTGGACTGTTGCTTCCAAAGAGAGGGGTGACCACAATCACAGTCATATTGTATAGCCAATTGGACCAAATCAAGTGGTCAAGAAGACACAAGCAAATATATATATATATATATATATATATATATATATATATATATATATGGGTCTCCTTCTAATGACCGAAACGCCCGATTCGACAGTGAAATAACCGACACGAAAAACGACGCGAACGTTGATTGACCGGCACGAATCCCGACACAGGAACGGACACGAGACATGGAATCGTGACGACCTGGTAAGTATCATAGTTAGGGATTTAGGGAGTAGGGACGACACAGGTAAGTGTGCAATACTCAGGGAGGGTAGGTTAGGTGTGATAGGTGAGTGTGTGTGGTCGGAGTTTGGGGTGGGTGTGGGTGTGGTGTGTAAGTGTTAGTTAGTGTAGGGCAGCAGGTAGTGTGTGTGCGGGGGGTTGGGGTTGTGTGTGTTAGGTTTGGGTTAGTGAGGGAGAGGAGAGTGTGCGGTCGGAGGGGTGGGGTGGTTAGGTTTGTTAGGCTAGTGGATATGTGTTGTAGTGTACTGTGTTGTTTACGTCGGTGTTATGGTGTTCGATATATATATATATATATATATATATATATATATATATATGGGATGATTTTTTTTTCTTTGTGTGACCGGTGTCCATTTTGTTTTTGTTTTTTTGAGAGAGAGGAATGTTGGGGTCCAGGTCTGGTAAGTTGGGTAGGTGAGGAAGCAGTTGCAGCCAGACAAGACAAACAAGACAAGACACAGTGATGGTGATAGACACAAGGTAGGTGGACAGAATGGATAGAGTGAGGGTGGAGACATCCAGGACCCATGGACATCAAGTTGGTTGACAGTGAGAATTGAGTCCTCACCCACAAGATTGTCATCACTGTCACCTTACTCCACTACTGGCTGGGGCACTCAATGTCTCCTTCTCCTCCTCCTGGCCTTACGTAAAATGAGGGAGAACAGCCACTCCATCCAGCATAGGTATGCACCAGCAGTGTGGCTCACAAACCTATGCACAATATCCCTTGCAATTCCGCATGGGTGATAAACTCACCACAATTGCCACTGCTCCTGGAGGGAACCACAGGCCTATCCTCTGGGGTAAAACTACCTGAGGTGGCAGGTAGTGCAGAGGCAGTATAGGTGGTGCTGGGGCTCCCAGACCTGCTGGGCAATGGTTCCAGGGCTGGTGGAGTAGGGGCAGGTGGATCCTGTGAGGCAGGCCTACCCTGTTGTGCTGTGAAGCATTTTGTGCTATGGTACACATGGATGACATGGACACATCTCGATGAGACATGATAAAATAAAATAAAAAAGAGATAAGGGTTGGGGTGAAAAAAAAAAGAGATAAGATCAGTACCTTCATACGTAATATACAATGCATTAATGCAATTATTTGGCTCTACTATCTTAACTTTTACTCTTAAGACTACACCCCTAACAGATCATTTGTAACTTTTAAGTCTACCAGCTCCTAATGGATGCACACTATACTACAGATTGCACTAAGTACTCCTTTACATGTGCATATATTGCAAATATGTGTGTTTCAATTACTCAGATTACAGTTTACAGCAGGGCATGTGTACCACTGGTATAGAGCTTTTACTTTAAACCTTTAAGTTACACATAATTGAAGAATTGAACCCACCACCTCTGACTAAAGTCTAATATTGTACTCTTGGTTTGTGCTACAGACTAATGCATGCATACTTGCTTTTATAATTGAATATGCATGTTCAGTTTGATACAACTGTACAAAATACCAAGCAAGCTATATTTGTTTGTGCTACAGACCAATGCATGCATACTTGATTTTACAGTTGAGATATGCATGCTCAATTTCATACAACTGTATAAAATACCAAAAAGCTATCCTTAACATTTAATGCTGCAACTACTCATCTGCTGCATACATACTACATGCTTCCCTCATTCTTGCCAATCTAGTGGCATGGGTCCTAACATTGCACTCCCATTTCATGGCAGCTGTGGAATAAAACAGAACAGAATGCCATTATGAATACCAGTCTTGCCTATATTCAGCTTTTAAGCCTTACAGGTACTCTCTGTAATTGATACTTATACACATGTGGGATGTCCTCTGTCCTAAATTCCTCAATCCAAGCTTCAAGGGTACCCATCTTCATCTGACATAGGTCACTAAAGTGGTGTCTACATTGGTCACCAGTGCGGGGGATACCATTGGCACTGGTCACACCCAGGACCAAACTATCCCATGCCTTTGACTTATAGTGGGACCCATAATAGTACCCCTGCAGCAAACTGGGACTGTGGTGTTTCACTAGGAGTCCAACAAGAATCTTGGACTCCTGGACACCCCATCTCTGAGCCCTATATTTTACACCCTCTCAACAAACGTCTGCCATGTCTTCCATGGATCAAAAGCAATAGAGACTGATGGTGTCCCACAAATTCCAATTATTGCATTTACTGGGAGTGTGCACACTGTTTGAAAATGTTGAGCACCACTTTCTATAGTCAAAAATGGTTCTTGGGGGTGCGCACTGCGGAGCAACATATTTGCATGATGATAAACTGTGCACAACAGTGGCAAGGAATGCAGTTTTAATGTTATTTTATGTATAGGCAGTTATGTAAGTTGGTTAGTCACATGTGAAGGCCATGCCAGTCCAGAGAGTAGAAATATATTTACAGAGACACAGTATACCCACAGTCATACATGTGATAAAATTGTGATAATACACAGATAAATAAAGAAAGAAATAACTGACTCAAGATTAGTGTCTCAGCCATCATACTTAAAATTAATATCAGCTACACTAGTTCAAGAGTTATAAGTGGGCTTGACTATAATGGGAAGTGGAACAACAGTATAAGTGTATGGAATAGGCTGTATTTGAACCCTGGACCATGTGTATGGCAGTCCTACACTTATACCTGTTGCTACAAAAAGGTTAAGAAAATGCTTGTCTGTGTTGCAGTTTATTGCTATAAACTGCAGTGTCACAACAGTAAAACAAAGGTTGCAAACCCTGTATTAGAACCTAGAACCATCTGTACTCCAGCCCTGCACTTAACCTGCTGCCACAGGATTAGTTATATGATATTGCCTATTTTATTATTCATTCTTAAGGTCTTAAGGTCTTGCTGTTAACCACCATGTAGTGTTGCTTAGCGGGTTTGTGCAATGCCCAGTAGTATTAACTGAATGCACCTGGTTTCTATTTTTGGCTGTCTGGTCCTTTCTGCTCCTGGGCTCCAGTTTATGCACTGCTGCACTTCACGCACTCCAGATAAACACAGCCAAACCTGAAATTCATTTTCCTCCATTTCCCATGTCTGTGCTGAGCTATGCAGTGCTCAATCACCAGAAAAGGAAAAAAAAGAGAGAGGGACAGAGAGAGAAAAGGATTCAAACCCAGCATCAACTGGCCCCAACAAGGAAAGTATCAATGCATTAACACATGCTGCCACAGAGTCAGTTAAGAAGTGGGTATGTTTCATAGACTCAATAGTAACTATCAGAGTTTACCAATGTGGCTTGCATTTGCACACTGTTAAGCAATGTGCAAACAGGTGTATCTTGCATGCACATACAATTTGTTAATTGTTGCACAATGGAAAACTATGTATGATTAAGTATTACTGCTGTTTATTGTCCATTTCTTGTATATGACATGACATTACATGTGAAAAAAATGTAAATGATGAAGGCCCTATCTCACAGTATGTCATATATTTACAGTACAGCCATATGCTGCTGCCCACAAGCACAGCAACCCTGGTGTCTCAGTACTTTTTCCACATGTATATCACCTACACTACAGAAATTAATATCACATGCTGTGCCATATGCAATGCACATTAATCTGGTAGCATGCAGAACTACAACTATTGACCCATAAGTGTAACAAACCTTAGCTGCAAGGCTAGGGAAGGATCGGCATGGACCTTATGCACAGGGGCATCAATGAGGGGCATAGGTGACCTTCAACACACTTGAGTTGACCCATGTTGTGTTTGTCAAGGATTTATCTTGCCTATGGAGCCTCATGGACTTCTTTGATACTGACTCCAAAGACCTGGATGACAGATAACAGGACATACTACCTATGTTCAGTTATCCAAGGCCTTTCCCAATATCCCCCATTCATGTTTCATAGTAAAAATGTCCCATCTGGGAATTAAGCCACATAGTACTAGCTGGATATGCAACTGGCTCAGAAACAGAGCACACACTCTCAAAGTTGGGACTGCACCTCCACCTCTAGCTGAAACTACTTCCCTGAAGGACAGCCAGTGGTAGGTGGCTTGTGGTTTACCACATTTGCAGATGACTGTTAATTGGACACACTCATATAGCTTGCCCCAGTGATGGCAACATATTACAAAAGGGTCTGACAGAGACAAATGATTGGTGCCAAACTCACAGACTGAACCTTACAGCAAACAATGTCTCATTGTCTCCTTTGGCAATGAAGTACCCTGCTAATTATGATGTACATAGCACCCCTCTCAGCTCAAATACAGTGTTGTGAGACTTGTGAACACATATTCATAGCAAGCAATGCTTTCATCATTATGTGTCCATAGTGGTGAGGCACACATTCTGCACTGAGTATATCATACATATGGACATCACATCCAAAACTAGGGAAGTCATAGCTCTGTTGCACTCCACCCTTATCAGGCCACTAATTGAGTAGAAGGCTCCCTTATGTCTCCACCTCACCAGACAACTGCAGCAACTGGAGAAAAAAATAGAGGTTTGTGACTGTGAGAATGCAGGTCTTCCAAACATCACATACATGGAAAGACTACAAGACCTGTCACTGTACTCAGTTTCCTGCAAGCTGCTGAGAGGTGACCTATGCCTGACCTAGAGAGAAGTTTCAGACCCTGCCCTACTGAAAATGCTGGACATCTGCAAATCAAATGGGACAGGAATAACATGGGCCAATGTTCTCAACCTAGCCTGTGACATAAACAGAACATGCAGGGGAGACAGATATATCCATAAGTGACTCACACTCCTCTGTTATAGGCTCCTACTACTGGTTGGGTGAGTGTAAAGTCACCTTTGGGCTGGTACCAGTGTCCCTCAGAGCCAGGCCCAGTTGTTGCTGCTCACAAAAATCTATGTGCTAACAATGACCATCTAAATATGCTTAGTAAGTGTACTTGTGTTTTTACAAAGCTAGGTTTCTATTACCTCATGTATACTGACAACCATATACTCGTAAAAAAATAAATACAATATGTGAGAGATGCAACTATACAATGAATCTAGAAAAATGCTCTTTCTGTCTCTCAGGTAGCAACAAACCAGATATCAAATAGGTTGTCAACATACACAGTTCCCCTCCTCAACAGACCAAGTGCACAACACACAACCTGTCATACACAGAGGTAGTCATTCGAAGCTTGCCAAAAGAGCTGCGATCTCACAAATGCAAACCTTCTGTACACATTGCAGTCCCAACAGAGCCCAATTCACATAAAACCAAATGTATCAGGATGTCAGCCATTAAGCCCTTAAAACTAAAATTAAATAAACTACAACGAAAAAGAAAAAAGGTACCAACGCAGACCAACAGAAATGTTTAAAATACTTTACTTGCGTTCTCTTGTTAGCGCTTTCATGCGGGCAATGACCACACTTCTTCAGACAAGTTTTACAGCAAGTTTCACTTGGTATATATACAACACAGTACTAATTATACAAATAATTATCCAATTAAAACAACAATTAAATCATTGATTTGTGAATAAACTACAATACATATTCAGGAAAAGACCTACCCAATGTCATGATGGATTTTTAAAAAAATATATATACAAACATACATTATGTATACCATATTCAAATGAATGTGTTTTCCATTTATATAAAAGACATTTATAAAATGTTCGGAACAACTAAATAAATGAATGATATATCTATCTCATAAGAGCTTTAAGCTTTAAAAGACATTTCATTGAAAGGGCTTAATTGAGACCTGGGAATGTACAAGCATTAGTTTTGAGTTGCCATAGCAACTCTTGTTCTTCAAGTCGGAGATTCCATGGACCTCCTCTTGGGTTCTTATTGATCTTTTGTACCACTGTGAATAAAAAATTATGATCTCTATTCTCAATAATATGCTTAGCAAGGGCATTTGTGACACTTTTTTTAGAGATAGCATACTGGTGTTCATAGATGCGCTGTTTAAGTTGGCGTTCAGTTTTGCCAAAATAGTAAGCACTACATAATTGGCAAACAGCTAGGTAGACAACACCTTCAGTTGAACAATTATATTTGTTATTGATGTAATATTTTACCCCTCTTATTTGAAATGTGGAACCTGTTTTAATAAATTTACAGTAATTGCAGTGTCCACATTTAAACATACCCTTGTTTGGTTTGTACTGACATAGTGAACGTTCAAACAGTGTTTTTAATGATGGTGTTTTCTTAAAAACAACTACTGGTTTCACACCTAGTAATTCATGACATTGTGGGTCCTGGAGAACCAGATCCCAGTTTATGTTTAAAATATTCCTAAACTCGATCATAAATTCATTGTATTGAGTTATAAAACTGGATCTATAATTAGTGTGACTGTCTGTAACACATTTATCACTAAATACAACCGCAACATTTTCTGGGTTAGAATTTAATAATTGTTTGTTACTTTTCTGTAAGAGGGGCGCTAGGAGTCCATTCCTTCTTTTTATTTCTACTTCTTTCATCAAATCGTCAAATAATTTAATTGGGTACCCTCTGTTTAAAAACATTTCTTTAAGTTTGTGACATTCCTCATAAAATAAATAATCTTCAGAGCATATTCGTGAGGCATGGACCAATTGGCCTTTAACTATGCCTCTTTTTTGAAAATATGGATGATGGCTCGAAAAGTGCAAAAAAGAATTACTGTACAAAGATTTTCTGTAAATACAAGTAGTAAAACATTTTCTACTTATATCTTTAGAAATGAGAATGTCAAGAAAATTAATAGATACATCTTCTGAAGAAAAGGTGAACTGTAAAAAAGAAGTGAAAGAATTCATCACATTCATTAATTCAATTACTTGTTCATCATTAGCTCTAACTATCATGAAGATGTCATCTTGGTACCTTGTATACCACACAATTATTTGTTGAAATAATACATGTTTAAATAAAAAGGAGTGTTCCCAATATGCCATTACAGTATTTCCAAAGGTGCCCCCACATGGTGCCCCCATCGCTACACCAGTTTGTTGTAAATAAATTTGATCTTTAAACATAAAAAAAATATTGCTCAGTACTAAGTCTAGTAAACTGATAAGCAGATCAATGTCTTGACCTGGGTATTGTTTTAACAATAGAAAATCTCTAACCCAGCCAAGTCCAATATTCTGAGGGATAACTGTGTACAAATTACAAACGTCAGCAGTCAAAAGCTTATAATTACTATCAAATGTGATAGAATTTAAGTTCTTTAGGACGTGCCATGAATCAATACATATTTGGGATTCAGTTTTCAATACTTCTTTTAATTTATTGTCGACCCATTTTGCACAGGCATATGTAATTGACTGCCTGCCGTCTATAATGGGTCTAAATGTTAAGTTGGTGATTCCTTTATGTAACTTTGGAACCCCAAATATGACTGGCGTGAGGGGGGCTGGCATACTGAAGTAATGGTATAATTCTAAAGGTATACTACCTTCAATAAATAGGTCACTTAAAATGTTCTTAATTTTTAAGTATGCTTGATTAAATTCATTTCTAGAAACCATCTTATAAGTTTCAGATGACAGCATTAGCTTCATCCTGTTATTATAATCTTCTTCATACATTAGGACTGCCCCCCCTCCCTTATCTGGTTTCATGACATGAATACCTTGATTTTTGACTGACTGAATTATATCCATAGCTGTACTGACATTATCATCGCTAAAGACATATTGATTGTGTAAATCCCTCAGGTGAATTTCTGATATTTTTTCAAAGATGGCTAAATGGTTATTAAGTGGCGGATTATAGACACTAGGCACTCTTTCTTCATTTAAGATACTATTGCAACCTTTAAACAATACATTTAAATTGAGTTTACGTATGTAAAGTTTCAGGTCGCATAATGTACGACTTAAATTGAATTTAGTTGGTAAAGCAAAATTAAAAGCTTTTGCAAGTAAATCTATGAGTCCCACAACTAAAGGTAGAGAGGTATACACATACACATTAAAGTCTTTGCTACTGTTATGTACCACTAATGGTGTACAGTTCAAGTGGTGCCTTGTTACCTCAAGGCAAAACACTTGAAAACCAATGTCTAGGTCAGAGGTCTGCAACCTGCAGCTCTGGAGCCGCATGTGGCTCTTCCACCCCTCGGCAGTGGCTCCCTGTGGCTTTGAAAAATATTGGCCACTCTACCGCACACACACACACACACACACACACACACACACACACACACACACACACACTGAGAGCGATCGAGCGATGGACTTTAAATATTGCTCTTATAAACTTGCTAGAAAAACATGATTTCTGTTGACATGCATTCTACACACACAGAGCAATCAAGAGATCTCATGGCAGCAGCAGCATTTCCTGAAAGGTTTCCATACCTCTCAAAGTCTTACCATAATAGACAGAGCCACAAATAAAGGGGAAAAAAATAGGGATGGACTTTAAATATTGCTCTTATAAACTTATAAGCTTGCTAGAATAACATGGTTTCTGTCATGCATTTTCTACACACACACACACACACACACACACACACACACACACACACACACACACACACACACACACACACACACACACACAGTTACCTCTCAACTGTGCAGATTTTCACAGAATGTCGTGACTTTTGCCTCATATTTTTGGTCTGTTTCTCATAAAATTGTGGTTTTCTGGATCATTGAGGGCTAAAGTCAGAAAAAAATAGACATTTGAGTTTCACACCATACACTTCAGAAAATTCATGCTAATGCAAAATATGTTATTCTGTCAAATTTCTAAGTTTGAAAGAGCAATATTCAAAAAGTTCTCTATTTTTGAGCCTTTGTGCCCCACTGTTTATGGCTTTGTCCAGATTTCTTGTTCTAAGAGGTTGAGCGATATTACACACAAACTGAGAGCGATCAAGCAATCCCAACAAAGAAACAAAAATATGCAAGGGTTTTAAATATTGCTGTTATAAACTTAGTTCAGATTTTAAATATTGCTCCTATAAACTTAGTTTTTTTTATATTTAGGATAATAACTATATATAAAACTTTATGCACTGTGTTATCTTCATTTTAGGAGTCAAATAGGCTTTGTGGCTCCCGATGAATTTTATTTGGTGGGAGATAGGCCAAACTGGCTCTTTTGATAGGGAAGGTTGCAGACCCCTGGTCTAGGTCATAGGTGAATCCATAGTGAGCCACACAGATGGCCCCCTCACCAGGTTGTACAAGGAGAAAGTCACAGTCAACTGCCTGTCAGGTGCCAGGATCCACAAAGTCATGTCATGCATGCACTCAAGTCTCTCAACAACAAGCACAGTTTCACCACTGTGGTACACCATGTTGAGGTTAATGACTTGAAATGTACCTCACTGGACTATATGAAGAGAGATATGACAGAGCTCTCAGATAATCTGTCCAAGACAAGTATGTCTATAGCCATACGCAGCATTCTGCCTTCACCCAGGATGATGCCTCAATACAAACAAAATAATTATCAGCTTCAACAATTGGCTTAGCTATTGGTGTCAGTCCAGGGAGATCCAATATTTGTCAGCCTGTGATGATATGGTTGAGAGACCACACTGCTTTGCCAGGGATGGTCTTCATCTGTCACCTCTTGCCTTTTGGTTACTGGCCAAGTTACTTGCCTCCCCCTTAGTGCCTTTTTTTAAGCAATACCATAAGAATAAAATCCCTGAAGTAAAAATATCCTCAAAAGACAAACTCATGGTTATGCTGCTTAATGCTAGGAGTGTAAATCAGAAAATACATGCAATGAAGGCACTTCTTATTTGGGAAGATGTCAATGTTTGTACAGTCACAGAGACATGGTTTAGGGTCACAGAGAGTACTCCGGCCATGAAACACTATAATGTCTTCCACACATTTAGACCACAGTGGAAAAACAGCGAAGTCCTGGGAATGACCCAGCAATTTTTTTCCCTGGGAAAAAAATTGCTGTTCCGTTACTTCGACATTCTCAGCTTTCAAACTTTACAGGTTCAACAGAAGAGCATTCTCTATTTTCAGAGTTCGCTCTTCTGATAGGGAACCATCACATGAACAGGTTCCATCTAAAGCAATAATTCATACACAGATATGATGGGAGTAACCATGTATCGAGCAATCAAATGCAAAACTTTGCAAAACTCTTCCCCATGTTGTAATATAAAAAGTGAACTTGGATTAGCTTTTAAATTGTAACCAATGACTTTTTTGCATTCTCTCTCTAGTAAAATGGGTTCAGGAAATTTAATTATACTGCTTGTAATCTGTATGAACATTACTGCTCTTGACCCTCTTTATCCACTAATACTCCATTTAAATTATTCTGATAACTATAATTTTGTAAATCATCTAGCTTGCTTAACATTTCCCTGGCTAGTATCTCACTTTCTTAAGTCTTTGGAGTCTGCACAGACTGTTGATCCAGCCTTCCATTTTCGTCTTGGATCTGGAGAGACTGCTTCTACTACTGCTTCTACCTACCAACCAAGTCAAATACCACCTGCTGTGTCATCAGAAACTGCTTCAGATGAAGCAAGGAATTAACTAAAGTCCTGAGTAATCTTCTCCAAAGACTGGACCCTTCATGTTTCAGCCACACTGCCACCATTATAGGTGGAGCAAGTTATGAACAGAGAACAAAAAAAAGTCACGAAAAATAGACCTCATTCGCCATGCCAATTCTAAAGCTAATTGTGGTGCTTTGAATGTGAAAGTACTGCATCTGTCATAGTATTTAAAAAAAAGATGTCTGAAATTTGCAGTGTTTTTAAACTATGACACAGTGGTTTGTGTGACACCGTGCATTCATTCCTAATTCCCCCTCACGTATTTGGCATTTGCATGGACAGCTCACTGCTATCTCTTCCAAGAAGTCGGTCTTGCCTCTGTATTGCTGTTTCATTGTTCTACTAGCCATACCTCCTCCAAGACAAATGCCAAAACTCTTACCTGGAATGAAAGATTTGGTGTTGCAATCTGTCTTTCATCTGAGCTGCTGATAGAATTCTGTTTTTTCTGCACTGAATTGAGGAGAAAACTGCCTACATCATGTGTTTCTTTCTAATTTTAGGTGCCTGTTGCATTTCCAAATGTGCTGTTTTTCATCATAGTGATTTTTCTGCTTGATATATACCTACATTGGTTTCTACTCTGTATAATACTTTCCTCTGCCTTTACCACTACGTTTACCATTTTAGAATGACTTTTTTGTCTTGTATTTGTTTGTGCCAAACACTTAACATTTTTAAAAGGCTGGCACATTTAATTTGATGCACATATCTTGGACAAGTCTAGCATTTAATGCATTTTCTCCCTAAAAATGTTGACTATTATATTTATACAGGCATAAGTAAAGAGGAAGTCAGAATAAAAATGTTTAATTTAATATTTATTTTATTTATGCTTTGTTGACTTGGTTATTCCCTCTAGGTCAGTTGTCTGTTTTCAGGGGAGACCTGAGGTGATATTCATGCTGACTATGAGATACTTGGGTAACAATTTGAAAATGTTGGTACCCACTACAGCAAGTCCCAAAACACAGAGAATGAATGGCCAAAAGGCTGGACTTGTATATACCAAGTCTGTGATGCCATTTCTCAGAATATTCCAATTTCTATTACATATGGTGATACTGGAGTTGGTATATAAAAGGCCCCCCTGCAAAAAAAAAAAAAATGTTAAGGAGAAGAGAGTTTTTGAGATTCAGTTTTCTGTCTTTTTTTTACAGCATTTTGGCACTCAGTATTTCGAGTCCCAACATATCAGTAGGGAGCCAGACATTTTTCCTTGGTATCAGGGAACTTGCCGTACTCGTATTTTAATAAATAGTACGGATCCTTTACACCCAGCTTAAGCTACCTCCAACTCGGGCTGTTGGGACCATGGTTTAATGTCTCATCCAAAGGACAGCCCACTCAGGAGTACAGCTCTCCTCCTATGCAGTACTGCAGTGTCAGTACTGGAAAAATTAATCCAAGTACCTGATGTGGGAATAGATCTTTAAGAGCAAAAGGCATATGTGTACCTGTTGAGCCACTGACACTGATTTACAGCCAGAACGCAAAAGTAGTGAAAGAGAAAATAAACAATATAACAACAGCAAGATGGAACTCAACCCTGACTAATAACGCTCTCTCTGCAAGTGTTCTTAGGTACACACAACTGTCGTCATGCAGCCACAACTGTCTGCATCGGTGCTCAGTCATCAGTGGGACACTGCAGCCATATGTAGGTGTGTCCAATTGTATGCTGTTGTCATCTTATTACAGTACCTAATAAGTATATTTCAGGGGTCACATTACTTCATAGTTTTTCTTTCTACATTTTTTTTTTACAGAACCAGACAGTGCAAATACTTAGCATTATCATAAATAGTTCTCACGAATATGCAGCCCTACTGCAGGAATATGCATCACTTTCCAGGTGTAGTGATGTTTGGTTAAGAATCTGGTTTATTTCACTGCATTTGTTAATTGCACTGTATAAGAGCATGGAATATTATTACTTCATTTTAAGAGTGCACACACAAACATTAAAGTAACCAGGTATTAAAAACAGTAATACAGTATCCTACCTAAAAATAAATGTTTTGTAAATGTTAATATTTAAACCTTACTAACATTGCTTTGTAATGAGGCATGTCTAACTTGTTGTTATAATACAGAGTAACAATGGTTTGTTTTTATTATATTACAGCTTCACATATTTTCGTCATAGCTACTTTTTGAAAGGAATGGGTTTGTCCATTCTACTGGCCTTGTGAGTCATATGTAAACTTAAGCTTACTCTGTGATTACCTTATTGTTTTTTTTTTTTTTTTTCAAAAATACGTGTGTAAAGATGTTTGCAAATGCTTCTTTAGCAGGCCATCATGGGAAATATGTAGATATCCCTTTGAGATTCCCTCAGAGGCGATCTCTGCCTAACATACAAGGCCATGTCAAACCCAGAGTTGTTGGACATGCTACACTTAAAGAAATCCCAATCCCTCTGAGCCACATGGTCCAGAGATCCAAACCTTGTCATCACGATGAATAGAACATGCTGGAGGGATAGGTTCCTGACCCAGAGACTCCCATACTCTGGAATAGGCTGCTCATACATGACAGGTAGAGCACCTCAATGGCCCTCTTCAAGAGGAACTGTGATGATTGGATGGGAGATAGGAAATTCACCCAAAGGATCACATCAGTAGGCCTGCTAGACAGGGGTCCAGGAAAGTAAATATTTGTGGGAAGCAATAGCCAGGGAATCGTTATGGCTAGGCTTGTATAGGCCCTAGGGCTGATAGCCTAGTACCTACCTATGAACCTATGAGAAAATAATGTTTTAGTAAGCACTTTCAAAAATACACAATGGCAAACAACTCATAAAAGCAATTATGCTATTAAGCCAGGCTCTACTAACTCTGAATATGTTGTACCCTAATTAAGATTTAACAATGCAGCATAAATGGAGGAAAAAACTTCTTGTATTAAGGCATCATGGAATGTCTCCCTTTTGGAATATTGAACAGTGCTCTTCTTTAAATTTGTTTTTATAGGGAGGCAAGCCCTCTGTGTGCAGCCCCCCCCCCCCCAGACTTATATATACAGACTTTGAGACTGCCATACATCAGAGAAAAGGGTATATTCTGAGAAATGGCAATTTTGGATATAATGTGTATAAGTCAAAATTGTTGATCATTCATTCTCCATATTTCAGAACTCAGCATTGTTGAGCCCTGACATTTCAAACAGTTACTATCACAGAAGACACACACATTTCCTTTGAAAAAAGTAATCCTTCAGTATACTATTTCAATAGTTTTTTCTGGTTAAGTCCAACAAGCATTTGCTACAGGACATTTGCTTTTTTAGTCAGGTCCATCTTTGTTTCTAAGTTTGCCTGTATTATTCCTGCACTGTCACAGATTCTGTGGCATTTCACATTCACTATTAAGCAGTACTTCTATTACAAGTAAATGTCATGAGTTCCTTTGTTATACTTGACAAGTTTATGTGGTTCTAATATGTTAACTATTAACACTGAGAGAGCTAATGAGCAGCTATAGTGTTATTTTATAGTTATTTATATTTTTGATGTTATTTGTTTAAAAAGATGGATATATGTAACAGTATAAGATATGTTCCCTGATACTGCCTGCCATCTAAGCTAACACCTATATATTAACAGTGCTCTCTGATGATCTTACACTAGTCTGCTAAAGTACTTGCTTGTATTTGCATTTTAATTCTCCTTAGTATTAGGAGTTAATTGGAAATGTTTAATTGTCTTTCTATCAATTCAATCACTGTTTGGTATGTAAACAATGAGTGAAAGAAATAAACGTTATAACCAGTAATCTTTTTGCATGCACTGTCGGAATAAAATATTTCTTCATTGACATTTCTTCTTGAGACCTCTGTTTGCATTTGTCTCAAATAATAAACCTAAATAGCTTTCTTAGTTGTGTGTAGCCAGTCCAAGAATTAATCTTGTTTTCTTACACATATTTCCATTTTTACTTTTTCTCCTTTCATACAGCACTTCCTGTTAGCTTGACATTCAGGTTTTGAACAGCTTAAAGTGTTATATGTCTGTGAAGGTAGCCTATATTTCCTTCTTTTCTACTGCTGGCTGTGCGTGGTTCATTTAACATTCTAGTGCTGAACGTATTGTGTTTCCTGCTGATGACAATGAAGCAATTTATTCATCTAACAGGATATGAGTGGTCTCTAAAGTCAATGCTCCTGTCATTGTTAGAAAATAAAATGCCTTGCCATGATAAATTCTATGAATAAGCAGTGTTCTGAGAGGTAGGGCAGGAGGGAATAGTTTGTTCTTTTGAGAAATTATAGGCTGACTTTTTTTCTAGTGGGGGGAGGGGTAAAACAAATTTAATAAACTCCATTATACAACATTCCCAGACAGCTAACTAGAGCTACCATTCCTATGAAAAATATCACCATTGTATACTTCATTGCTGTACCTATTTATATCCCCTAATGAGACAAAGAAATTTAGATATACAGTATATTAAAGCACAGCAGAAAGTGTTCACTGCTCTGAAGGGCAGCAATGACTCCATAAATGGCAGAGCAAAACTTTGCTGCAGATAGAATTATTAAAAAAGGCAGTTAGATATTTTATACAATGTTCTTGATATATTTTGAGGAATTATTTTTATCTTGAATACCAAAGAGGAACGAACAGAAGGGAAATCAACTGCATTTTTTAAAAAATATATATCTCTGCATGTTCATTGATATAATTCATCAGGCTTCTAACTTATTTACTTATCAATTTAATTTTGGTAACTATGTTTTAGTGAGCCAAACACTTTAGCAATGGACAGCTCAGCATCTAGTGATTTTTTTGGTTATTAGCTACCCACCTTTCACTAATATTTTGCATCAGGATTGTCCTCTTCAGATCTCTGGTGTGTTATACAAAGTGAAAAAATATATAATCAGACCTCTGGATAGAGTCACAAAAAGAGGGAGAAGCTGAGCAAGTATGTTACTGATGATTGACCTGCTCACCCAAAATCAATTGTTATGGTAAATACATAACATTACTATCTGGTATGAGGCCATCCATTCTCAGTAACAGCAGGACAGAGTGCCAGGCTTATTTCCTAGGTGCCCCCTCATGGGAACATATTTTTGATTACAGTGGCCCCACAAGAAGATCTGGACTTAGAGGTCATATCCATAGATCTCATATCCATAGTTTTGCAAAGATACTTAATGTTACTGCTGCACAAATGTCATCCAAGAATGCATTTTGGAAAGAAATCTCAAGTTGTAACCATTAATGTCTTAGTGTATGCTCTAGTGTTAGAAGGCACAGATGTATTATAATTTTCACACCAGAACTTAATACAATGTTAGCCATTGTAACAGAATAATAATAGACAATTTGCAACCAGTTTTATTTTAATTAGAGAAAGACACAAATAAACAAGGTTCTTTCCAGATGGATTTTTTCCTGTCCACATAAAATTTGAGATGTCTGTGGATGTCCAAGAAGTGTAACAACTACAGATCTTGGCATAAGTAGGAAAAAAAACACAGCAGTCTGAACTGACTGATTGAGGTTAGAACAAGTGGCTGCTTTATGCATGAAACATAGGGTAGTATGCATGAAACATAGGGTAGTATGCATGAAACCCTGCCTGTGTAGATGACCAAGCATGAAGGACGGATGTATAAAGCATGCAATTCTGAAACACTTCTTGCTGAAGTGACTGCTACAAGAAAAAATGCTTTTTAGGATAAATATCCTAACTCTGCCCTAGAAGATAGTTCAGATGGTGGAAGAGTAAATATTTTCTAAGAAAAGTGATGGTCCCAGGGAAGAACAAAATGCTTGAGTGGAATACTAACGAGGAAGGTACCTATCAGGAAGGTTATCCAAAGATTTAACGTAGCTAGATACAGAACTAGAACCTTAATGAAAAGGAAAGAGCAGAAAAATAAACTATGACGACAGAGTACCTGAGGTAAATAAACCCAAACTGCTGATACAGTTGTTGTTAAAGTAAGTCCAAATGGAAAACATAGTCCATTTTTGTTTTCCTAGTACCCGAATCAAAGAAAATGTGGAAAAGCATAAAAGAGCCCTGGGGGTGAGTTATGGACAAAAGCATGCCTGAGACATGCACACTTAGGAGGGATTGTGGAAAGAAGTTGCCACACTTGGTGTTGGGTAGAGATGCAAGTGGATCACAGTAAGATAGTCCCTGGATACAGAATAACTTCCTTGCTAATAACAGACTCTGGGATCACTAATGAGACATGTGAAAGCAACAGGTTCAAATGACAAATTCACCACCATAACAGGTACAAGCAAGTCAAATCTGAGGGTAATGCTACTCAATGCTAGAAGTCTAAACCTCAAAATGCATTCACTTGAGGCACTCCTTAAAATGAAGAGCATCGACATCTGTGCAGTGACAGAGACCAGGTTCAAAGCTCCAGTGACCACCCCTGCATTACCAGGCTACAATTCATGCCACACCTTTTGGCCACCTAACCTGGACCGAAACACTAAAGGTGGAGTCATGTCCATATGGCATATTCATTAAGTATAGTCACACCTCCAGGCTAGTTGCTCAGCATAATGCATCCGAGATTATCCAAGTGCAACTAACTCTGGGCAAAACCGCAATCCAAATTTTAACTTGCTACAGATCCCCACCATGCCCCAGTATTCCCACTCCGCATTTCTTGATACACTGGAAAATATTAGGGTACAACCCAACACCCTAATAATGGGTGATTTCAACTACCTCACCATTAACTGGGAAAACTACTCGTGTACCAACTCTTTTGCTCAACATTTTCTGGAATTCATAAATTTCAATGCCTTGGATCAATTTATCCACACCCCCACCAGGGGCAGTACTATCCTAGACCTGGTCATTACCAACATGGGTGACCAGTGTTCCACACCAGAGGTCAATTCCTTGTTGGTCAGATCCAACCACAAGCTAATCACCCTAGACATCCACATCCCACCCCCACAGCCCATTAG
Source organism: Protopterus annectens (assembly GCF_019279795.1). Lineage (NCBI taxonomy): Eukaryota > Metazoa > Chordata > Ceratodontiformes > Protopteridae > Protopterus > Protopterus annectens. Next base: position 494,637,600 of record NC_056737.1, on the reverse strand, counting down.
GGAAACCACTGTAAAAATATTTCTCCAAAGCCAACTTCATGCTTCTTAAAACAGAAGTGGTAAACTTCATGACACCCATGCAGATGGACAATAGAGGTATGACTGCTGAATCCTACATAAATGCACTTTATAAGCACTTACACGAGTGCATGGATCGTGCCATCCCTAACAGACCCAAGATGCTATCCTCCAAACAAAGGAAGACAATCTGGTGGTCCCCTGCCATAAACAAACTCTACAACAGAGGAAAGAAACTGTTGCAAAAAAGAGTAAAATCCCATGATTGGAGGAACTCCTTGGTCAGCCTCAGTAAGAAGCTGAGATCCCTCATAAAATCCTCCAAAGCTAGTTATGAAAACAAGAATAAAAACAAGGGGTGCCAAAGCTATAGAAGAACCAGTCCGCAATTTTGTCAATTTTATCAAGGCTTTATTCGATATACCATGGAAACTCCAATTTAAAACACACAATATATGAACGCCATTAACCAAACTGCGTTTTCGTCCCAGCAAAATGACTTCATCAGATAACCAGTAAATCAAACATTGAACTTTTAAATACTCATTAAATACAAAATAACCAATCACATACAACTTCCCATTAAATAATTCATTCAAATAAAAACTTTTTTAAAAATACATCACCTAACTAGTCATTCATTAAATACATGATTTGTAAAAACCGAATTAATTCAAACTAATGTACTAATATTAATCTATCCCTTTATAAAAGACTTAATTTAATTAAAAAACCCTATAAAATACTTATGAATGAACATTTAACTTTAATAATGAACTTAAATGAACCATGAATGTTTGTTTGTTTGTGTCTTTCGGCTTTTCCCAGTTAGGGGTTGCCACAGCGGAACTCCAGTCCGCTAATGATTGGCAGTAGATTTTTACATACTGGCTTGCCGGACCTAACGCACAACCTTCAACGAAGGAACGCCCATTCACGCATAATGCTAAAAAATATATGTGTGAATGATGTTAAAAACTGAAGTTAGCCTGTCATCTACTGGATAAAATATGAAATACAAAACAAGCTTTATATTTTCCCTGCTCTCATTTTTAAAAGTGGCACAATAGAAATACATTCATTAAGCCCCGGAGGGGAACTGGCATCCAGGGTGATTTGCCACCATAGTTCTCTATATTCCAACCTCTCTTCCCACAAACCACCCCTTACATCTTTCTTGACTTGTTCCAAAACCATAAAATAAAACTTGGCATCGGGGCAAGAATTAGTATGTTTATACAAAGCATTATTTGATTCTTTCTTTATTGAAATTTCATAATTGTGCACGTAAATCCTTCTCTTTAATAACCTCTCTGTTTTCCCAACATAAAAAGAATTACATACCCCTAAATAAACTATCCCCTTTGTCTCACAGTTGAAATATTCTCCACTTTCTATCCACCTGTGTCTACTACCTAAATAATTTCTGTCAGTATTTATAATATTGACACACTGTGGACAATGCCCACATTTATAAGTCCCTTTTCTTGTTCTGTTAAACTTACCAGGAGCCCTATATTCTAGTAAATTTTTGAAAGATTGTGAACTGTTATATACAATCTTACAAACAATTTATTTCATCCAAATCGGTCAACTCAGTAAACCGAACCCACTCTTTTTGAACATTTTTTTTGGTAACATTATTATTGTAAGCATTATATTCCAAGACTAGGGCTTGTCTATAATCGGGGATATTTTCAGATACAAATAATGGGGCTGAATCCAAATTAATATGCATGTTGCTTCCACAAATAGGTTTAAATCTAAGTTTTCTCCCTACTACAACTTCTTCTTTTATTTTATTAATAAATTCCTGGGGATAACCCCTCTCCAAAAACATTGTATTTAATAAATTACATTCATTCCAAAAATCAGTTTCTAGGGTAGTCATACGACTTTCTCTAACAAACTGACCTTTCACAATGTTTTTCTTACAAAAATGTGGATGTGCACTTTCATAGTGTAAAAAGGAGTTGCAAAACGTGGGTTTTCTATAAATTTTATATAGCTATGAAAACAAAATCACCACTGATTCTAAAGACAACCACAAAGCATTCTATAGCATTGTCAAGAATCTCAGTGGCAACATTCAGAACTGCTCTGAGTTACAGCACAATGGCACTAAATATACAGAACCAACTGATATTGCCAACATCCTGGCAGATAGGTTCAGTGCTAACTTTACCCCCCTCTCAACCCCTAAAGGGCCCATCTCTATACCAGAAGAATACAAAGTTCCTGTAATTGCGGCTGCACAGGTAAAAACCACACTCTCCAAAGCTAAGAACATAACATCCATGGGACCTGACAACATCCCAGGCTGCATTCTTCATGAACTACAGAATGAACTGGCACCCCACCTAAGCACCATGTTCAATCATAGTCTCACTTTAGGCATTGTGCCCACTGAATGGCGTTCAATGACAGTTATCCCACTCCACAAAGGGGGAGCCACCATGTACCCCAGGAACTACTGCCCCAGTAGCCTAATGAGCCTGGACTGCAAGGCCATGGAATGTAACATTATGAAACTTATAAACAAAGACATTGGTAATCTCCAAACTCTGGACCCCACCCAGTTTGGGTTTGTAAAAGGCAGATCATGTCTCCTAAACCTGATAGACTTCTTTGAAGCAGTCACTCAAGCCGTAAACGAGGGTAAGGGTCACACAGCCTATCTAGATCTCGCCAAGGCTTTTGCCACCATCTCCCACTCTAGAATTATAGATAAACTCACTAAACTAGGTATAAATCCCTATGTCACAAGATGGGTTGCTAACTGGCTCACTGACAGAACTCACACTGTGAAAGTAGCAAACTCCAAATCCGACTTCAGACCAGTGACAAGTGGAGTATCACAGGGTACAGTCCTGGGTCCTCTCCTGTTTGGTATCTACTTTTCTGAAGTACAGGCTAACACAGAAGGTCTTTGGCTAATGAAGTTCACAGATGACTGCAAACTGGGAGCCATAATTAAAACTCCTAATGATGTGGACATCCTACAAAAGGGCCTCACTGAGTCAGATGCCTGGTTTCAAAGCCATGGCCTCAAGCTCAATGCCAAAAAGTGCATTGTCATCCCCTTTGGTAAAAACTCTGTACCCATGAGCTACCACACAGGTGGTAGTTAACAGCGAAAGTGTGATAAGGGACCTTGGGATGCAGGCGGACAGTAGTCTCTCCTTTGATAGTCACATTGCCACAGTAGTCAGGAAATCCTTCTACATGGCACACCTCATCACAAACGGTTTCTCATCCAGGAAAAAAGAGGTCATTGTTCCCCTCTACTCATCACTCATTAGACCCATTATAGAGTACAATGCCCCTTTTGGTATGTACCTCACAAGACATCTACAACAACTGGAAAGGCCACAGAAATACCCCACAAAGAGGATTACCAGCCTCAAACAGATGCCCTACGGAGACCGTCTCAAAAAACTCCAGCTTTACTCCATCGCATATCGCCTACTCAGAGGCGATCTCTGCCTAACATACAAAGCTATGTCAAACCCAGAGCTGTTGGATATGCCCCACTTAAATAAATCCCAATCCCTCCAAGCTACATTCTCTAGGGATCTAAACCTTGTCACACAATAAACAGAACATGCTGGAGGGATAGATTCCTGTCCCAGAGACTTCCCATACTCAGGAACAAACTACCTATCCATATCAAACAAAGCTCCTCATTAGCACTCTTCAAGAAAAATCTTGATGATTGGATGGAAAATAGGAAATTCACCCTGTGGATCACCTGTGTGGCTCTGTTCGACAGTTGTATTAGTGTCTTGGGGGTTGATATTGGCATCTATTGCCATATTACCTTTCACAGGGTTTTATATGAGGATTCTTCAGTAGATGATAAGAGTTCAGATTTTTCAGGCCTCAAAACCTCTAACTCTCCACATCAGTGTCTCCAAATTTACAAAGCTCATCTCAAGTGGTGGCTATAAAATCCAAACTTGATAACTGGCAAGTAATTTCTGATCTTCACCCCTCTAGTGACTGTCACCATGGACAATTTTGTCCTGGAGCTGGGTGGGTGTTGTCAAGGGTAGACTGTCAAAGGTATATGGTATAAATGTTATAAAGATGAGGGCAATTCCTCTCACCCTTTGAATGCTTCAGGACACCTATGCCAAGGCATGATAGCTATTCACACCAACAATATCAGTTATTTAGTATATCAGTAAGCAAGGGGAAACTCTATCTTTCCTATTTTGTTACTGCTTTCTGGTTGCAAATTGCAATCTTGGGAAAGTTAGCTCTCTAGTAGACAATCTCAAGTTGTTCATAGGTTCATAGGTAGGTACTAGGCTATCGGCCCTGGGGCCTATATAAGAGGTCTATATCAGTTCATTGAAATGGCAGAAGTTCAAACACCACATGTTCGAACTTCTAACCTTGAAGTGCAAAACCATCCAAAGCTTAGAACAGCAATTTTTTTCCCAGGGAAAAAAAATCGCTGTTCCAAGAAACACACGCACAACACAAGCACACCAAAAAAACAGCAATCTACACACATACACTTAAAATCCTACATCTAACCCTACACAAAACTGTACATACACTACTATCTATCCACTTACCTTAACCCAAACCCAAACCCTAACCCTAAGGTCTGTCACTATCGCACACCCACCTCACCCGCGCCCTAACTCTAACTCACTTAACCCGTGCCCTAACCCTAACATCTGCACAATTGCACACTTACCTGAGCCCAACCCGTAACTTTCCACCGCAGTTCTGGAAATAGTGAAACCACAGAAACAGCCCACCAAATTCTTTCCCTAGGAAATAATTCAGTGTTCCTCGGCTTCGCGATAATCAGTTTTTGAACTTCACAGTTCGAACATATGGTGTTCGAACTGCTGAAGGTTCGATGAACTGATAGGAACCCCTATATAAGCCTAGCCAAAAAGGTTCCCTGGCTTTTGCCACCCAAGAAAATTATTTTCCTGTGCCCCTGTCAAGCAGTTCTGCAGAAGTGATCCCTGAGATGAATTTTCTATTTCCCTAAAAGTCATCAAGATTTTTCTTAGAGTGGGCCAATGAGGAGCTTTGCTTGACATGAATGGGTAGTTTGTTCCAGAGCATGGGAAGTCTCTGGGACAGGAATCTATCCCTCCAGCATGTTCTGTTTATTGTGGTGACAAGGTTTAGGTCCCTGGAGCATGTGGTTTGGAGAGATTGGGATTTCTTTAACTGTAGCATGTCCAACAGCTCTGGGTTTGACATAGCTTTGTATGTTAGGCAGAGATCGCCTCTGAGTAGGCGATATGCGATGGAGTAGAGCTGGAGTTTTTTGAGACAGTTTGTGTATGGCATCTGTTTGAGGCTGGTAATCCTCTTATTGAGGTATTTCTCTTTCCTTTCCAATTGTTGTAGGTATTTTGAGAGATACATGAAAAATGGGCATTGTACTCTATAATGGGTCTGATGATGGATGAGTAGAGATGAACAATGACCTCCTTTTTTCTAGAGGAAAACACTTTTGTGATGAGGTGTGCCAGGTAGAAGGATATCCTGACTATTGTGCTGATGTGGTTATCAAAGGAAAGATTACTGTCCACCTGTGTGCCAAGGTGTCTTATCATACTTTCAGTGTTTAGTGAGCTACCACCTATGTGGTAGTTCATGGATACCGAGTTTTTCCCAGAGGGGATGACAATGCACTTCTTGGCATTGAGCTTGAGGCCATGACTTTGACACCAAGCATCTGTCTCTGTGAGGCCCTTTTGTAGAATGTCTAGATTATTACATGATTCTGATATGACTCCCAGTTTGCAGTCATCTGCGAACTTTGTTACCCAAAGGCCTTCGGTATTGGCCTATACTTTAGAGAAGTAGATGCCGAACAGGAGAGGAACCTGGACCAAACCCTGTGGTACTCCACTCGTCACTGGTCTGAAGTTGGACTTGGAGTCAGCTACTTTTACTGTGTGGGTTCTGTCAGTGAACCAGTTGGCCACCCATCTTGTGACATAGGGATTTATGCCCAGTTTAGTGAGTTTATCTATAATTCCAGAGTGGGGATGATATCAAAAGTCTTAGCGAGGTCAAGCTAGGCTGTCTGCACTACCTTGCCCTCATCTATGGCTCTAGTGACTGCTTCAAAGAAGTCAATCAGGTTTAGTAGACATGATTTACCTTTTTACAAATCCAAACTGAGTGGGATCCAGGGTTTGAAGCTTACCTATGTCTTTGTTGATAAGCTCCAAGATGATACGTTCCATGGCCTTGCAGACCAGGCTCATCAGGCTAATGGGGCATTAGTTTCTGGGGTCTGCGGTGGCACCCCCTTTGTGGAGTGGGATAACCATCACTGTGTGCCATTCAGTAGGCATACAGCCTGAGGTGAGGCTATGATTGAACATGGTACTTAGGTGGGGTGCCAGTTTGTTCTATAGTTCATGCAGTACGCAGCCCGGGATGTTGTCTAGTTCCATGGATGCTGTGTTCTTGGCTTTGGAGAGTGTGGTTTTACTTGTTCATCTGTGATTACAGGGGCTTTGCATTCTTCCGGTATTAAGACGGACCCTTTAAAGGCTGAGAGGCGGGTAAGTTAGCACTTAACCTATCTGCCAGGATGTTGGCAATATCGGTTGGTTCTGTATATTTAGTGCCAATGTGCTGTAGCTCAGAGCAGATCTGAGTGTTGACATGTGTTTGCCTTGTAATATTTTCCATTCCAACAGCTATGATAGGGGCATATTTGTCCTATCTACTTGCCCAAACCACCTTATGCATTTCCATGAGAAGGGGTAATGGATAGTCATGATCCAAGAACATCTGCTCAAGATGTACAAAATGCTCCAAGCAGTTTGAATCATCAGATGTCAACCTACAAATATGAATCATTTAACTTTTTACTACCCCCTTCTTTTGGTGGAAGAAGTGATAGCTTAAAGCTCAAAAAGGACAAAAAAGCTTTGCAAAAGGTTGGCTTTCTATAAATCTGCATAACCAAATTACCTTAAGGTTGTCTGATTAACTCAATATCTAAGAAGTTAATACTTTCCTAGTTAGTGTATACAGTGAATATGAGGAAGGTAGTATTGTTCCATAATTCTGTAAAAAAGAACTCTTCAAACCCCTCCCTTGATCCTTTCCAGACAATTAATGAATTGTCAAGTTAACAAAAGTACCCTAAACAGTTCATGAAACCTGAGAGCTCAAACACACATTCCAACTCCCAACTTAACAACACAGCATTAGCGAAAAGTGGAGAGCATGCCTCTTCAATAGCCACCCCTGAATACTGCTTAAAATATTCTTCTTTGAACATCGAATAATTGTTACAAAGAACCATATCCATAAAATCGATTACAAGCCTCAAATCAGTGTCAGATAGGTGACCCATACTTCAACACTATTTCCCAAACCATTGAAGTCCTTCTTGGGGAATAACTGTGTACAAGCTACAGGTGTCAAAAGTAACAAAAAAGTATTCACAATTCAAGTCAGTTTGTCTCAATTTGTTTAATAAATCCCATGAATCCCAGACAATGTGCCCAAATCAGTTGAAAAGAGACAAATTTGTAATCTCTAAACTTGGCCAATGGTTCTGTCACTGACCCTTGGGCAGCAATTACTGGATGTAAAGCAGGGTCAAACATGTTGGAATGAATCTTGGGAATTCCAAAAATCCTAGGAATATTTGGATGTTCTACTCTTAAAAAATCGTAAAGCCCTTGGGAAATGGTGTCGAAGAAAATAAGTTCATCCAGGGCAACTTTAATAGCCCTATAAGAGATGTTAATTTAATTCAATGACACCACACTATACACTTGGTCATTATTTAATAATCTTGAAAGATGTCCAGCTTAATTGACTCAATCCATGATGACAAGGTCACCCCGCCCCCTTGTCAGACTTCATTCATCTAATGTTCTTTGTTATCCATCATGACTGTGAGAATGGATTTCTCTTTCTTGGTCATATTGTAAAATCTGTTGTGTCTTTTTCCAACCAACAATGTGCGGATCTCCTTCTCACATATTTTTCATAGCAACATAGTGCAGGATGTAAAGGGGGGTTGGCAATGCTTTTCCTTTTAAGATTTCCAAGAGCAAAGTGTGACCCAAGGGGTTTGTCAAAGATCAACTGAAAATTCAATTTATGAGTGAATAACTTGAGATCAATAAGTGTTTCTTGTATTCTAACACTGCTGGCTGGGATAAAATTAAATCCTTTCAAAAATACTTTGTGATGTTCCGATCCAATGGTCAAGTCTGTGAAATTGTAAATATTATACCCAAAATAGGTTGTAGTAGACATTCTACTTATACTGTCAGGTAACACAGTCACTTGACTCATCATCCCTCACTTCTGATATCTGTTTGAGAATCCATTCTGGTTCTTCCAAAATGTTCTTTTCTTCTGAGGATGAGTGGATTCCCAACTCTGATGGTTGTTGGCTGCTTTTATCACCAATCTCTGCGACCTCTTTAAGGGATTTGTCCTAAAGGGATGTCAGAAACTGAGGAATTACTTCCGTTCTCTTCCAACATGGATGAATTTCCCTCATGTATTGGCTGTCTAGAGACCATTCCTTCTGGTGGAGAGGGAGAGGCCATTTTATTTTTGTAGTCTAAATCATCCCTATTGATCTTTTTGTCCTTTCTATTCTTGAGAGAAATCAATTTATTGTCGATATCATGGAAAACCTTGTTAAGATTCACCTGATGCTTGTGGAAATCCAAATCACTCTTAATAGATTCCACCAACTTATTAATATCCTGCTTAAAATGAACTATATATTTCTCATTCTTCTTAATAATAAGTTATGTTAATTCCAATCCTGTATGATCAAAAAATGCAAGCAATTCTTCATGAAATGAGGGACCTTACCTTGTCACCTTGTGAATACTTCCAAATGTGAAGTCCCTTGGGGACATTTGATCTCTTAACACTTTTGTTCAAAAAAATTATTGTCCAATTGAAGGGATTTATAATTATACAAACTCTTATCAAGTTCCTGTAGTTGCTACTTTAAACTAAGAAAACGACCTTCTGTTGACTGGGCATAAGCCCTAGGAGAGGAAAACTCAGTTCTATCCAACCAAATGTTCACATGAGCAGCAGTAGAAAAATCTACGTTATTCATTACTTCAATCCCTTCCATACTTTGTACATTTCCCACCGGAGTAGTTCTCTGCCTACTACGTCCACCAACTATGTTCTGGTACTGAAATGCCCAGTTGCAAAAAAAAAAAATCATTGACCTTAGTTAACAACTGAGTAAGTTTCTGGATAAGTAGTGTTAAATTACTGGGCTCAGTAGACTCCAATTAGGAATTGTCCATAAACAGTTCCTGAGAATTAGGGACTGACATAACCAGGGTCACTCAAACTAATCAATTAACCAACCAAAATGAGACACACACTGGAACTGAAACCTCCAGGTAATGAATCCAAAAAGAAAAGGTTCAGAATGTCCAAAACTTCTCATGGAACACATTTATTAAAATAGACTGAAATAAAATGAAAACGGCGTACAAATCACCACAGTTAAACACTTTAATCTTACGTTAGACCTCTTCAGAACTGTGAATAAACTAACAGATCCCTGAATTAAAATAAGTGAATGAAATCAGCTGATAGAAACACACCCTTAAACAGGGCCAATCATTTGTCAGTATAGTTTTAAAGACACATGCCTGTTATTTTAACTCAACGTAATATACAAACAAAGCTAATCATAATCACAAGTAAAACCACTTATTAAGCTTAACAAAAATAACAAAGATGAATTAAATAAGCTGAATATATGCTGCTCTCATTTTTTATTCATTTTTAATTTAAGCATCTAACCTAAGCTGCCAAGACATCTCACAGTGTAATAATTTATTGTTCCAGTCACTGTAATATGCCCCCAATTGAACTTGTTCAAGAACCGGACAGTTAGAGTTAAACTAGATGATTTAACCAATTTAGCAAATTAACTATTTGAAACCTCTCTAACTATCATGGTCAGCATAATAAAATCCATTTTTTTTAAATTGAAGTCCTGGAGAGGAGAGTCATGTCTCCCTATCCTTAGACTTTTTTTTTAGCCCTAGCTCTTAGGACACTCAGCTGATATAGTAATAATTTCAGTGTTGATCTTCCATGGTAATAATTTTAGTGTTATGTCACCTAAAGACACTGACTTGATATAGTACTAATTTCAGTATTGGTCTCACCTTAGAACACTTAGTTGATATGGTAATAATTACAATGCTGGTCTAATCTTAGGATAGGATCTTAGGACTCAGCTGATAAAGCAATGATTTCAAGGTTGGTCTCACCTTTGGACACTTGGCGATATAATAATAATTTTAATGTTGGTTTCACTTTAGGAAACCTAGCTGATACAGTAATAATTTCAGTCCACGTCTTGCCTTAGGACACTCCTTAGGACACTCAGCTGATGTAGTAATAATGTCAGTGTTGTTCTTGCTAGTAATCATTTTAGTGTTGGTCTTACGTAAGGACACTGAGCTGATATACTACTAATTTCAGTGCTGGTCACACCTCAAAATACTCAGCTGATAAAGCAATAATTTCAAGGTTGGTCTTACCTTTGGACACATAGGATCGCAGGATCATAGGAGGCTACTAGGCTAATGACCATGGCACCATTACAAGCCAAGCTAAAGTTTATCCCCAAAAAGAAAGCTCAGTCAGGACCTGTCACCTCTGTCAATGAGGGACACAGGTGGAACCCCTGGGACAAATTTGTGCTTTCCCATCCACTCATCAAGGTTGCACTTGAAGGGGGTCAGTGAGGTACTCAGTTTGACATGTATGGGAAGTCTATTCCAGAGACGGGGCAGCCTCTGAGAGACAAACCTGTCTCTCCAGCAGGTTTTGTTGATGTTGCATATTAGATTCAGGCTTTTTGAGCATGTAATGCATGAAGAGTTAAACTTACAGATATGGAGCATCTGTAGTAGGGCAGAGTCTGTTATTGCCTTGTAGGCAAGACACAGTTCACCTCTGAGCAACCTGTGTGAAACTGAATACAGTGATAGTGATTTGAGCCTGTCCACATAGGACAGGAGTTGGAGGCCATGGATTCTCTCTGTGAGGTATTTCAGTGGCCTTTCCAGTTGATGCAGATGTTTGGAAAGGTACATACCAAATGGGGCATTATACTCAATTATGGGTCTAGTGAGTGAGGAATATAGCGAGGTAATAACCTCCTTTTTTCTGGATGCAATCCCTTTACTTATGAGATGAACCAAGTAAAAGGCTTTTCTGACCACTGCAGTTACATGATGGTCAAATGTGAGGTTATCATCAACCTGAGTACCCAGGTCTCTCACCCCAGGTTGTGTGTTTAGGGGATTGCCGTTGATGTAGTAATCAGTAGGGGCTGTGTTTTTGCTGAATGGTATGATGATACATTTTTTTTGCATTTAGCTTGCTGAGAGACCATCTTGCAGTATGTTAACATCATTTGGGGAGTCAGTGACAGCACCCAACTTACAACCGTCCGCAAACTTGGTCAGCCATGGGCCTTTTGTCTTTGCTTGGACCTCCGAGAAGTAGATGCCAAACAGTAGGGGTCCCAGGACACATCCCTGGGGAATTCCACTAGTGACAGGTCTACTATGAGAGGTGGAGGTGCCTATTCTGACCTTAAGGGTCCTGTTGGTGAGCCAATTGGACACCCACCTGATGAGATAAGGATTTACACCAAGTTGTGTTAGTTTTTCAATGCTGCTCGAGTCGGGGATTGTGTCAAAGGCCTTGGCCAAGTCAAGGTAAGCTGTATGTACTGACTTCATCCAGGGCTTGGCTGATATAATAGTAACTTTAGTGTTGGTCTCACCTTAGGAAACTCAGCTGATATAGCAATAATGCCAGGGTTGGTCTTGCTTTAGGAATCTCATCTGATATAGCAATAATTTTAAAGCTGGTCTCAGTTTAGGACACTTAGCTGATATAATAATAATCTCAGTGTTGGTCTTGATTTAGAACACTTAGTTGATATACTAATAATTTTAGTGTGGGTCTCTCATGATAATAACTTCATTGCTGGTCTCGAGTTAGGAAACTCAACTACTATAGCAATAATTTCAGTGTTAGTTTCTTCTGCCAGCATCAACCAAGTCATCTTCAATACTGAGGTCAACAGCCTTGGATCCAAAGTTTCTGTCAAAGCCAATGGCTTCTTATCCCCAACTGACAAAGATTTTTTTCATCAAAAACATTGCAGTTTTGTCTTTTTGTATCTCTTGGTGTTGAGGAAGTGTAAAAGACTAGTAAGTCTTATAGTGGCAGTATCATACTCCTCTATCACAGAATGCAATCATTCAGTGTGTTTACCTTGAGATGGGAGTTTATTGCTGTACTTAAATATTTTGAAAGATATTTCCATTTTGATTAAGTAATACAATCAAAAGCAGTTGCACAAAAAACACCAGACTTCTAGAAAAACTTGAATTATAACAGCAGCAAGTATCATGAGACAGCAGCAGCAAACTTGTGATAGTTCCTCTTTTAAGCCTCCCTTATTTTGGTAAAAACTTTCAAGCTGATAAACAACTGCTTTAAGGCAAGCCTTGCTTACTAAACACTGGTATAGTTAAACTTTTCTTGAAAGTTGTTTACCAAAATAAGGGAGACTTAAAAGAGTAACTGTTGCAAGTTTGTGGGTTAACTGTTCTTTCAAAAAGAAAAGAAAAGCAATATGCAAAATCACTAAAATAAAATCAGACACAACAGGTCATGTTTACAACTTAGAAAATGATTTGTAATTTTCTAAAATATTCCATTAGTATGAATCTTCTAGACTGTCATGACCTTTTGACCTTATTGTTTATACAAGGCTATAGAATACTCGATAGCCAGCAATAATTTGAAGCTCATCATCCTGATTTAATTTAATTTAATTGCTTTAATTTGAGCATTAGCATGGACCAAGCATACAGCTATTTCACCAGTGTTGGCCCTATCTTAACTGAACAGATAGCCACACTGTTAGAGTTGGAGTCGCCTGTCAGTGAGCAAAGATAATTTTTTGATGCATATGATTGTTAAGTACAAGATCACTTTCTTTTGATTACATTTTATCAGCTGATTTTATTATTGCTTGCTGTAAATTTTTCTTATTTAATGTAACTAGTTAATAAAGTCTTTGAGCTTGTGCCATGGTGTTTTGTGTCACTTCTTTTAAACTGTATTAACCTAAAAATTAAAATAATGGACTGTAACATCCTGTAACTGTATCTTGTATATGTTTATAAGCCTGAGACCTTCCTCTTTTTTTTCAACCTTTTGACCAAGCCTGAGACCTTCCTCTTTTTATTTTCAATCTTTTGACCCTTCTTTTTGCTCAGCTTTCTTATTGACTGATGTGCATAATCACTGTCTTGACGCTGGGGCAAGCACAAATAAAGCATATTCAATGTGTTCCTTCACTGGTTTGGTCCAGTATCTCCAAACAGGATCTCCAAACAGGATGAGTGTCTTAACTGTGGTGGCTTTGTTATTCTGTTAATGAAGAGTTGAGCAGACAGGAGGACATTCATCATGCTGTTGGCTGGAAGAGGTCAGTGAGGACCGTTTCACAGGGAACTGTAAGCTTACATGCAATTAAGTATGGCAGTTCAATGGGATACTGTTAAGACAGCTTTCCACTTCTGCAGTAACATGTACCTTTCTGAAACCCATGTACATGCACAGACTGTCTTCCAGCCCTCAGGAACTTCTGCAGTAATCAGTGATGTACTGAAGTTCTATCATGAGTCTGCCAACCAAGTGACCACAACTCTGAGAACTCTTGGAGGCAGACCATCATCCTTAGTCTTAAAAATGTAGTGGACTTTGCACCTGTTTAATGACGCATACATCTGCTTGTTCTTCAGAATGTTTGTCACCTGGATTCTAGGTTCTCACCACTCTTTTAATACACCTTCTTCTTCTGCTGAGTTTTCTGCTAAGCTAATTGAGCATCTGGGCGTTTCTCTGGCTGAAGTAGAATAAATGAGGTCACTGTCTTCATTCTCATTCCTATTGGTCCATGCTAATGCTCAAATTAAAGCAATTAAATTGACATCTGTACCAGTTTGTAAGAGTGTGTTCAGTACTCAAGAACTAGGAAACATACTTAGAGCAAGCAATACACATTTTCATGACTTTTTTACAGTTTATATGACATGTTCAACAGGCTTATTGGATTATAGACTATAGAGAAGAGGCAATGTGCTGAAATTACCAGCAATGTGAGAATGCATGAAATTCTTGACAAAGTGGCCCATTGTCAGAAATAAAGAATACCACAGATACCATGGTGTGACAAAACTAGATTTCATTAGTGTAATGAGTGATTGTGAAGATGTATGCCTCGGTTTGGTGAGTTCGGGATACTTAACATCTTATCTGTGAATATTATTGTAATTGTTAGTGAGTTGAAACAAATCAGCAGCTCCTTCACAGCATCTTCTTCTGTTATTTCAAGAGATATGATATTGTCATTGTTACACTTTTGAGACACATTCTACATTTTGCTTTTTTTGTTTGTTTTGATTTAACTGTAAGTTTTATTTGATGCAATATGCCAGCCCAAAAATAATACATCACTTGCCCTATTGTTTACACTTAACAATGCCCAAGTGCATTTCATGGATTCTCTCCAGCATTTGGTTATGTAGTTGATCTGGTACTGTCACGCTATTAAATTTGAACAGTTGTCCATGTGACTCAAGAATTTCATCACGCAAGGCACAGTGTACTTGAACTGGTAATGGAACTTTTTATTTTTTATCTGATCAACTTGTTTCTTCCATGTTTTAAAATATGTGCAATACCTTACCATATTCTACATGATAAATACAGTGGTGTGTGAATTGTCAAGTGAAGAAAATAATTACACCTCAAAAAGCATCAAGAGGAGTACCAGGACTTAAACCTTTTGTATGCCTTCTGTGATCCTGTATCACATGCAGTTCCTTAAACATACCCATCTAAACAAAAATCATAAATCGTATTATGAAAGACAGAACACCCAGAGTAAAAGTAACTCAAGACATTGATTTTTACATTGATTCATTAGCATTTGTATCAATACATAAATATGAATATCATTCTCAATTATAGCAACTCACCATCCATAGACATGTGCACATGCCATTCATTCTAATTGCAGCAGTGCTTGCAAGCATTTATTAGTTATCATAATGATTAAGCTTACATTATGCAGTACTTCAAACCCAGCTTACAAATATTTGAAAAATGGTTACAGGAGGATATTGAACAGGCTTAAAGTAAGACCTCAGAGGACACATATACCAGTGCCCTTACTATATGCATCCATAAACATTAATTTCATATTTAATTCTCATAGAAACATTTGCAAATCAGTTAAAATTGATCAGATAAAAATTCTATCAAATCCCACATTACAGTTGGAGCAAAGCCTTAGCCTTTTGTCAGTAAATTCTCTTGTGATACATTTCACCAGAATCAATATTAACAATGTTGATTCTTATGTAATAAATTTGAACTATTAAATGAACTTACTTGCAAGTCTGAATTTAATATTTCATCTTTCATTGTTTATCTTTGCTTGAGAAAAACAACTGCTTTTTTGAAATTTATACTCTGCTCCAGCTCAGAACTCAGGACTGTCTTCCTATAGGAGTGCCCCATCCTGCTGTACTTTCTCTGCTAACATTTTTAAACTAGCAGTCTGCAATGTATCCTAAGCTTTCTCTGTTGCTATAAGTTGTTTTATAGGATCATAAGAGGCTACTAGGCTAATAGCCCTAGAGACTTTTTAAGCCTAACCATCCATGCCCCAGTTTCCCAATTATTAATGTCCATGGGCTAGAATGGATTTGGTATATGACTGCAGTGTAGGTTATCTACAAACTGCTCCTGTCCATAAGGAACATAGGCAACAAGCCAGGGATGAATTTGCAGTTTCCCATCAATCAGTCCAAACTGCATTTGAATAGGCTTAGGCAAGAGATCTGTTTCGCATGAATGTGGAGTCTGTCCCAGAAAAGGGGCAATCTCTGAGACATGAGCCTGTCTCTCCAACATCTTTTGTTTATGTCACAGACAAATTTAGGTCCTTAGATTGGGTAATTCTAGTGGTATTTGTTTTGTGAATGTGTAGCAGATCCATCAGGACTGGATCAGAAAATACTTTGCAGGTTAGCCATAGATCACCCCTCAATGGTCTGCAGGAGACCGAGTATAGGAACAGGGCTCTGAGGTGATCCGCAGAGGACATATTATTTATTCCCTGTATTATTTTAGTGAGGCACCTCTGTAGCCACTCCAGCTATTGCAAATGCCTGATCAGGTACATGCTGTAGGGTGCATTGTACTCGATTATTGGTCTAATGAGGACTGAGTATAGTAGGACTATGATCTCCTTAGATCTGGATGCCATGCTCTTACTTATAAGTTGCACCATATAGAACAATTTCCTCGCTATCATGGACACATGATGATTAAAGTTCAGGTTACTGTCAACCTAAGTTTCCAAGTCCTCTACCACTGGCTCTACTCACAGGGGAGTGTTATCCATGTTGTAATTTGCAGGGGTGGTTGTCTTCCCAAAGGGTATGATTATGCACTTTTTTTTTTTTGCATCAGGTTTTAGGCCATGGTTCTAGCACCAGTTATTTGTCTGTTTCTGACCTTCCTGGTGGATATCTACATCTTTGGGGGATTCAGTGATTGCACCCAGCTTGCAGTGATCAGCAAATTTAATCAGGCAAAGGCCCTCTACATTTGCATTGACTTCAGAGATGTATATTCCAAATGGGAGAGGTCCCAGTACAAAGCCCTGTGGGACATTACTAATAACATGCCTCTTGGTGGAGGTGGAGCCCCCCCCCCCCACACCCAGTTTCATGTTCTATCTATGAACCATTTAGCTATCCTCTGGGTAACATAGGGATTTATGCCTAAGTTTGTGAGTTTGTTTATAATATAAGTGAGGTATTGTGTCTCATGACTTTGCCAGGTTAAGGTAGGCAGCATGTACCATTTTACCCTCCTCCATGCTCTAGTGATTTTCTCAAAGAATTTCACTAAGTTTAGTAAGCCTGACCTGCCCTTGACAAAAATGAACTGGGATGCATCCAGTGTTTGAAGATTTCCTATGTCTTTATCAAGTCCACAGTAATTATTTTCATGGTCTTGCATACAAGACCTACCAAACTTATGGGTTTGTAGTTCCCTGGGTCTGTTACTGCCTGTCTGGAGGCTGTGATTGAACAGAGATTCCAGTGATCCTGACAGGTAATGTTTCAAGCTATTTAGCAGACTTTCTGGGATATAATCAGAACCAACTGATACAGTGTTTTTAGCTCTGGAGAGTGCAGTGAAATGAGTTATACAGAATATTATATTCATAAAGTAGTAGAAAGTATACTAAGAACTCAGCCAACATAGGAATGTAGAAAGGATATTCTTCCAATATGGATGACTGCAATTAGGGGTACAGAGAATGGTCAAGAGAGGGTTGGAATTTACTGGATAAAGATAGCAAAGGAAACAAAATACTGGGAGCAAATAATTAAAGAAGGAAAGATAAGAGAATGGGAAGAGGCCAAGAAGACATTTAGATTGCAGGCTAGTGATTACCTTCCCTATCAGGGACTGATATCAGGGTATATACAAAGAGAAAATAATAGGGGAATCCTAAATGAAAGATATGCGCTGTTTGAGTTTTTAATTGAAAATAGAACAGAAGCTGCTGTTAGAAATTAATAAGGCATATAAAATATTGTTCAATAACTAGAGAAATCAATCAGAAGAGCTCAAAGATTGAGAAGAGAGATTAGATATGCGATTCACTAAAAAACAATGGGAGGACATAGGTAAGGCTCCCAAATATGCAACAAAAATCAGAAGATTTAGAATTTTTGGCTGGAATTGTTTGCATAGATACTTTTATACCCTAAGCAGACTCCAAATATTTTTTCTTCACGTATATGGCAAATAGTGGAGGTGTACTGGGGAAGAAAGAGTAACTGGGAACATATGTTTTGGGAGTATAATGAGTTGGCAGACTTTAAAAAAATTCCCTACAGAGTACTCTGTCAGGAGTACTGGGTGAACAAATAAGTGTAGCTAAGGAAATTATTTTTGAGCTGGGATGCAGGATATGAACTGCATAGACATAGTAAGGCCAAATTAAGTTTAATTCTGGTGACTGCCAAAAACAGTTACTATAAAATGGAAGTTAAAATCTAAACTGACTATGACTGAAATAGTGAATATTGTAACGGAGATAAAAGAACAGGAAGTGGGATATTTAGAAAAAGGTAGGAGTACATTATATACAAAAAAATGGATATTGTGGGGGAGGGGAAGAAATATACAAGCAGTAAAAGTATTTTGGAGGAGGAATGAGGATTAAGAAAAGGCAAAAACTAAATAATTTATGTAACATTGCTTACATTTTATGATAGATGTATAATGCTTGTAAATGTGAACTTGTTAATATGGTTTGATTAATTTTTTATGTAAATACAAGTTTGCCTGTGTCACAAATGATAATTCAATAAAGGTCTTTAAAAAAGATCTAGAAAGTTTTGTTTATCAATATTTTAAAATTGGGAGAAGTTCCAGCAGCTGTGTTACCCAAGGAGGGGAAACATTGTTCAGATCTAGCTTTATATAGACCCATTTCAATTTAAAACAATGATTATGAAGTCTTTTTCTCTATACCAGTTAAGAGAATGGAAAATGTGTTGTCAAAGACAATAGACATAAATCAATATTGTTTTGGGAAGAGGGGGCAAATATTTGACACTATTAATACAACAATAATGATCTAGAGGAAAGCGGTGTGAAAGAAAATACTATTGTTGCTGGATCATAATTCACAGATAGCATAAAATATAGTCAGCTGGGATTTTGTAAACAGGACAATTGGATCTATTGAATTCCCTAACCTGACAAAATTTAGGGTTAAAAAGGAAGAAATGTGAAAGGTTGGAGGCAGGAATTAAATTGTAAGGGTTATTCTGTAAGACTCACTATGTTTTATCAGAGGAACCTTTCTCAACTGTTATGTGCTTTTTTATATTTAGAGTCCTTAACAAAGAAACCAACTGATTAATAAATTCAAGGATATAATAGGTGTGGTACTCAAGAAATGTTAGCTTTAGCTGCACGTGATATTATTTCTTCTCATTAAATCAAGAATAGGACATTTCTGTGTCATTGAACATTTTGAGACAGTTTCAAAATTTTGGGGGAAGTAAAATAAATAAATATAAAAAAAGACTATAATGGTAAACTATTTGCCTGTGCATGATTTGGTTCAGCAATATAAGATGAAATATTTAGGCATATGGATTAAAAAGCATTCAATTATAGCAGCTAAGGATATGTGGTAAGAAACAAAACAAAAGTATAAAAACTGTGAAGCTGAAAACTCCGGGTTATAGATATGGATATTCCCCTTAGTCTTATACATAGATCAAGCATATCTTTATCAATGAGAGGAGAATATGTGGATGATATTAAAGAGCGGAATTAATATATTTGGGAAAGGAAGGAGGCAAGAGATAATTGGGTCAAGCTATTTCTCCCTGTAGAACATATTTTAACATTCCCTGATTTGGAGGGGTACTTTAAAGATATTGCGCTAAGGATCATATATGTAACTCAAACAGAATGTTATAAATTCAAGTGGAAAAGGATGATGATAATGATAATGATGCAAGTGGAGATTTCAAGAAATAAAAAAGACTGTGATATTAGATGCAAGTCCTTAAGGAAAATAACATACAGAATATTATACACAGAACATTTCCAACATATTCTAAGAACTAAGGCATCGCCAGAGGGAAGAAAGATCTTTAACAACAGGTATGATTGCAGGTAAGGATTTGAAACATAGGCTAGAGGTGGCAGGAATTTAATGGAGGAAATTAGCAAAACAAAAAAGTATTGGGAGCACATAACTCAGGAAGGAAGGGTAATGGAGTTGGAGGAGACTCAGCAGAAATTTGGAGCAGCTTAGAGACTGCCTTCCATATCAAGGACTGATAACAGAGAAAGAGCAAAGGGAAAGGGGAGTACTAAGTGAAAAATCAGCTCTGGTAGAGTTTTTGTTGTTACTGGAACATATCCTGCTGTTAAAAAGAGATAATTAGTATGGCATATGAAGTATTGCATTATAACTCTAAGAATCAATACAAGGAGGTTTGAAAAGACTGGGAAAACAGAAAAAAGAATGGAAATGGAATTTACAATGGATCATTGGGAACACATTTGTAAGGCTGTCAGTTATGCAACAAAGACCAGAGGGTTTGTTTTTTTTTTTTGCATGGAAGTGTTTGAAGAAAGTATTTATATGTCCCAGGTAGACTTCAGAGGATTTTTTTCAGGTAGATATGAAATTCTAGAGACATAAGAGGAAGGCAGAGGTAACTGGGAAAAGGTGCTTTGGAAAAATAATGAGTTGGCAGACTTTAGGTCCTATATCCTAACTCAGAACAATAATGTCCTTAGTTGCAGCCATACTCTATACAGAATTTTTAAATTACCTAGACATAGTTATCTGCTGCCAAAAAATGCAATTGTAAAATATAGAAATCAAAATCTATTCTAAATGTACGGACATTTCTGAACATTGTAAAGAAAACATAAGAACTATGGCTGGGATCTTTAAACTTAAATGGTATTTGTTGATGTAATACATGCAGAATAATGCTCAGGCAAAGGAGTGATGTTTAAGGGAAGGCAGGAATTGAGCAACTTATGTAATGTTGGAGTGAATAAAAATTATTATAAAGAAAACATACATTCATACCGCATGGCCATTACAATGAACACTGCTATTATATGGAACAGCTTTGTGTATGTATGTTTGATGACAGCAATTCATCTTCTCTCCCATCTCCCTGTCTCACCTTATGCATATGTACTCACCCTAACCCTGCCCGTAACCTGAGTCCAACATATTACCATACCGAAAAAAAAAACTTTCTTAAGAGTATCACTAATCAGGGCCGGTAAAGACTTAACATATCCCCTACCCTAGCCCTTACTCTAGCCTTAACCCTGCATACACACATGTAACACAAACCTGTGGAAGCTGATGATCAAAAGTTCAATATCTCCTGATGTTGGGAATACCAGCATCCAACTTAAAGGGCACCCAGTGCAGTTTGTTGACCAAACATGTGTTGAACAAAGTGCACTGTAACCTTAAAACTTTATCAGAGATTCAAGATCTAATGTTCCCTCTGACATGCAGGTGATTAAGGATGCAGAAATACCCTTGTATCACTGGCACTATTAGACAGAATATCAAGCAGACTGTGCTTGGAATACTTGAAAATCTGACCCAACTAATATTCAGCTCTATCAAACATATCTAGACCTAAGACAATCCACTAGAATAGCCACAAACAGTGCAAAACCCTCACTTAAGAAACAGACACAGACATATACTTCCCGACCAAAACTGTTTTGGAAAGAAATAAAACAACTAACCAGCTATGTAACAGACTTTCTGAACAATACTAACAATCAAATGTGCACCACAGACCTTCCAAAACAATTCAAGATCTTTCTCCACTCCACAATATAGAAACTATTATCAAATCTTTTTCAGCTACATCCAAGTATCCCCCCCCCCCATGATGACAATAATTACTCAGAACTGCACCCTCTTGCAGCTTTCACTTTATGGAAAATACTGTTCATAGGTTCATAGATTAGTACTAAGCTAACTGCTCTTGCGAGCCATTTTAAGCCTAGCCAATTATCCCTTTTGAGATTCAAACCCTGCACCTTGTGTTTGTAAGGTAAACAGCTTAACCATTAGGCCACCCTCCCAACCCTGTTAAACAAAAGGTGCTCTTCTAAAACTAACCCTTGATCCTTGATTTGCATGCACCTGTTCGCTCAATAAGAACAAAGACAAAACTGTGCCGTGGCTTTCTAAAGAGACCAAACTCAAAATAACCCTTAGAAACAAAGCATGGGCTTTATGACATATTACTAAAGACCCCCAAAATCACATTAAATATAGGCAATCTAGGAATGAGACTAAAAAATCCATTTTACAAGACAAAACAATACTACTGTAATTTACAGAAAATAAATCAAAATAGCCCTCAGAAGTTTTGGGCAAGTTTAAATAAACTACTTCATCCTGGACAAACGTCAACCCCTATCCCCACTGCTACCATTGATAAACCCCCTGAGGATGTCTCAGACAGTTTTAACCGGTTCTTTACTGAGACAATTCAAGCCCTAGCTAGCCAACTACCTCCTAGCTCCCCTGGCCCTGAAGGTACCACCCCTAGAAACCAACTCATGTTCAGCTTCCAACCAGTCGCCACTTCAGTTATCCATACCTTGATCAAAAAATGAAAACCCACAACTCTCTCTGCTGAACAACTCCCTGCCGAGTACCTACAAAAAGCAGTAGATGCTATTGCTTACCCCATCTCAATACTAATCAGTCGAACCATAGCAGAAGCTAAAATACCCACCATCTGGAAAATATCCTATGTAATCCCACTTCACAAAGGAGGCAGCTCTACTGAGTTATCCAATTATAGGCCAATAGCTATACTATCTCTACTTGCAAAGATTATAGAAAAATGTATTCATAGACAACTGATGCACCATCTAATCCAGAATCACCTTATGGCAGACACCCAGCATGGCTTCCAACCTCACCACAACACTACTTCAGCCCTCCTAGCCTTCACCAACACCATGAACCATATTCGCAACAATAATTATATATCCTTGGCCCTCTTCTTGGATCTTTCCAAGACATTTGACATGGTTGATCACCAACTTTTAATCCACACCCTGAAAACATTCTGTCTAGATACTAAAGCCCTTCAGTGGTTTCAATCCTATCTGAATGGCAGACAGCAGGCTGTCCTTTGGCAAAACAAACTCTCTAACCTTCTACCTAACACCCTTGGTGTACCACAAGGTTCTATACTAGGGCCCCTGCTGTTCTCCATCTTCATTAATGACCTTTATACTGTCATCCCAAAGTCAGTTGTATCCAGTATGCTGATGACTCCACCCTGATATGCTCGGCCACATCTCCACAGAGCTATGGTCAGCTACCCAGACCACCTAAATCCCAAAAAAACCAAAATGTTGCTTTTCGCAAATCAACACATAGGTCTACTGCATTCACCTTTACCATAAAAGCAAATGATGGCACAATAATCTCCCCTGACCCCTCTACAAAACTACTAGGTGTCATCATAGATGATAATCTAAAATTTGACCTACATGTTAACCAAACCATCAAAACCATCAATAAAAAACTAGGGTCACTTTACAGAATAAAAGCCTTCCTAACCCCTCCTGCTAGAATTGCCATAGCTCGCTCTCACCTTCCTTCAACTCTTCTGTATGCATCACCTCTATTCTCTAATTTAAACAAGTCTATCCTTAACAAAGTCTCAATCTGCTATAACCACCATGGCAGATTTGCCACTGGACTGCCTTTTAGGGCACATCACTGTATCAATCTAAACCAGCTTGGGTGGTTAGAACTACCCAGCCTAATCCAGTATAACTAACTGATTATGGCCTATAAAATCCTCTATAATCTGGACAATACTCCTGCACTTAAAAATATTATCACCCCTTATAACAATCCTAGACCACTTCGATCCTCCAACAGACTATTAATTCAGACTAGCAAAATTAATAACACAGCAAGGGACTCTCTCTTTGCCAACTCTGTAGGTAGATCCTGGAACTCTCTCCCAGCTGATATTACTTTACTTTCCACCTTGTGTCAATTCAAGACAAGACTCAAACAACATTTGACTCTTAACTGGCTATGTCAATGTAGCAAGCCTGGCTAACTCTCCTCTAGCATAAGCAAAAACTGTTAATTCATCTTATTTTGTGTTACTTAATCTTGACTAACACTCGGGATTACCTCTAACCTGTGGAATTTGTATAACATGTTTACTTATGTAATCACTGTAAATATTGTATTTGAAATATGTAATGTTGTATCTGTAATCTGAACTGCTTATCTTTGAGCTTTTCTCCCCGGGCCTCCGCTGAAAATGGACATGCATCCAGTCAGACTATCCCAGTCAACAAATGTAAAATAAAAATATAAAAATAAATAAACTCCTCTGGATTGAAATATAACACACTGCACCCCACTTTCTTTAAGCTATCTGCAGAAAAAAAAATCTAAATTATTCACACATTCATTCTTTCAACAAGCATTCATTCACCTCTAGCAAAGGTTCTACTACTCTATCTTGATACCTCTACCTAAAATAATAGACCTGCATCAAACCTCTGCTCATTACAAAAATCTCTAAAATGCTTCTTTACAAGGCATTCCTAACAGACAAAAATAGGTATGGACTGCTTTGTGACCAACTACATCACTTTAAAAATGCCTTTAGTAGCACTGCAACCCTCACTATAGGCATTGATACCCCATACAACAATATCAGCAATGGTCTCCTCTCTGCTGGGATATTCATTGATATGAATAGGACCTTTGGGACTATAGACCACAACCTCCCAATCCAAAAAATATATAAATGAAACTTTTGACATTAACACAATCAATTGGTTCCAAAGAAACCTAGAAGGCAGAACATACTTGCAAACAGCAAGTTTTCTGATTATTACACACTACATGCGTGTCTTTTAGGGCTCTGTACATGGACCCTTACTGTTCTACCTGTTTATTAATAACATTGCATCCAATCTCAGTTCCATTAATCTGGTAATGTACACATATGACCTCCTAATGATAGAACCCTGCAAAAGTCATTATTCAATAAAATAGAAGTATCAGGCAAGTTTCTGAAAGTTAACATCCTAAATATTTAGCAATAAACTCATGTTAAATTCTAAAAAGAAAACAATGTAATGCCATTTCTACTCCCATGAAACTTACTTCCTCCAATGAACTGCCACTTAATTAAATTTTCCCCCTTCCACCCACTTTGATGCTGTTGTCTTTTTAAATTAAATGTAAAATTAATTGCGGGCGTATCATAGTGGTTAAGGTCTTTACCTCATAGATCCAAGATATAGGGTTGGTTCTGGCCTTGGGTTATTGGCTAAGCTTTAAATAGCCATTTAGGGGAGTTAGCCTGGTATTCACCTTGTGACACCCCTGCACTGGTGCAGTAATCAAGAAATCTCAGTCCTCACCACTGGCAACAGCTAGGGGACGTACACACTGGAAGGATGACAATTGCACACACAGTAAAGTTCAATTTCCCTTAAGAGCACACAGAGATCACAGTCAGTCTGGGGCTGGTTTCTCACTCTATCTCCGGATCCCCAATAAAACTCCCCATTGGCACAGCTATAGGGTTAAGATCTCAGCTAAGGGGTGAAGACAAGACCTCCAGCACCCTCTGTCCAGCCAGTGTTTCGTGTTCCTGCTCAAGTAGCTGACACATATACACACTTTAAGATTTGATTGATATACAAATACACACAAACACACCTGGGAAAGGCTGACACAGGTTTACTAGCTATGCTCCCTTCTACCCAGACTATAAGGTAGTTTCCACTGCCACTGATCCCTACTTATCAGCTACTATAAGGCCCTTACAATGGGTGTCCAATCATACAGTGTAATGTTTACTATTATCCAAATGGTAGGCTGACCATGAGCAAGGCTACTGGAGTGGCTGGTACAGTGTCACCAAATACATATGCATGTACTCTAGGAGCTTAAATATATCTCACAAATATCAGCCACAAAGATAGATTTAAATATATTTAATAATAAATAATAAAAAAACAAGACAATAATCAGTAACTCAACACAGTAACGTCAGAGTTCAAAATCACAGGAAATATTTTAAAACAACATTGCAGGACAGTCTCAAATAAATACAGAAAACATCTAAACTAATATTTACTATATTCCTATCTATAGATAAAAGAGATACTATGCCCTAAATCTTACTTACAGAGCAAGGCAAGTGCAGATGCAATGATGATGATGACCGGATGTTCTTGCTAGGTCCAAGACAAAATACAAAATGTCCAGTCACTCTCTGAGAGAGTTCTTAAATTAATATCAAATATTACTGCTGGGTTAGCTTGGATGACATCACTTTTTGTCACCTGACTTCAGTTCCCAGGCTGAAACAGAAACTAAGAGAATTTAACATCTCTGTGTTAAAATTACGTATCTCTCAGAACTGTGCAGCTGCTATGAAGTCATGAAGCAATAAAACACTTGTTATATTTTAAACCTAGTAATTACTTCTCTTTCAAGACAATACAAAAACTTCTAGCTCTAGACATTGTGTCTGCTACACTGAAACTAAGAGAGAACTTTTATAGCACAATCATAAAGCAATCTAATTTCAACTTATTTTCTGTTCTAAGTCAGCAGGGCATGCTGTGGTTACATTTTAGCTCAGTACATAACATACAGTTCTGTATAAATCATGTCAATATTCACAAATGACATACAACTATTTACAAAATTCCAGATAACTGGGCTGGCAATATTTCCCTATATCACACACCTATATGGAGGAAGTTTCATAAAGGTTTGGCTGTTCTTAGCTTTGCTGGAAAAGCTCACCCTGAATATGCCATGGATTGCTGTGAGCAAATTGTTAGTTTATTTTTGCTTTCTTGTAGTTTGTATTGCTTCATTGGCTTCTGTTTTGTATATCACAGTGTATTTTATTTTCACTGTGTTTTACTTTTATTTTGCTTTCAATTGCATATTTTAACTAGGAAATATACTACAGCTGTGTCTCTTGTGAGTCACATAGAAATTAAATTTCCCTTTCCCTGCTGCCCTGGTACTGCCGTGATTTTAAACTCAACTGCCTCTTTCTAGTTCCAAGCCCCTTACATTAATTTGATCACATATTTCCTTCCCTCTCCTCTTTCATTGGCTATTGTCAGTAAGCACAAAATTATTATTTTCTGTAATAATTCCCCTTCAGCTATTTAAATTTATTGGGCATCCCACTGTATTCCATAGAGACAGAACACTATGTGCTCACACCCTTCCAATCTGTCTTGCTTGTTTACAGTTAGTGGATCTCTACTTAAATTTCTAAGCTTGAGTTACCCCTCTTCCATATCTGTTTAGTGCACACTGAAACTCTTGGATATTAACCCGTTGTATTCATCTTATGTTTAAAACCTGCAACATCTAGCCAAAAACCACCAATTATTAGAGAGCCCACATTCTGCTTCTCAGTAGTCATCTTCTGATTAGTGCTTCTGTTTTGCTCCTGCTTTAAGAAGAAGCATGGGGACATTATTATCTGGTGACTCCTGATCACCGAATAGGAGCAGAGGGTACTGATTCATAATTATCTCTGACTGAGCAATGACTGTCTGTGTGAGACATGCCTGATTGGTCTAGTTGCTATTTGAGGCATCTACCAAATAGTAGAATCTACCAAATCTACCAGAGCCATGGCCTGAAGTTAAACGCCAAAAAATGTATAGTCATACCCTTCGGGAAAAACAAGGTAACCCCAAGCTACCATATAGGTGGCAATCCACTAAGCACAGAAGAGGTTATCAGGGACCTGGGGACCCAGGTTGACAGTGGCCTTTCTTTTGACACTCACGTTGCTAAAGTGGTTAGAAAGACCTTCTACATTGCTCACCTGATCATGAAGGGATTCACATCCAGATCTAGTGAGGTCATTGTTCCCCTGTACTCTTCACTTATCAGACCAATGATCGAGTACAATGCCCCATTCGGGATGTATCTCACCCGACATCTGCAGCAATTGGAGAGACTCCAAAAGTTCCTCACCAAAAGGATAAAGGGACTCCAAAATCTGTCATATGCTGCCAGATTGAAGAAACTCCAGCTCTATTCAGTTGCATACTGTCTGCTCAGAGGTGACATGTGCCTGACATACAAGGCCATGTCCAACCCGGAATTAATGGACATGCTCCACCTCAAAAAATCCAAATCCACCAAAACCACTAGAGCAAGTGACTTAAACCTTAGCACGGATATAAATAGGATGTGCTGGAGGGATAGATTTATCACTCAGAGACTCCCTATGCTGTGGAATAAAATCCCAGTCCATGTGAGGCAGAGCACCTTGCTGGCTCTGTTCAAGAGAAATCTTGACCTGTGGATGGGAGATCGTAGGTTTACCCCGGGAATCATGTCTGTGTCACTGCTGGACAGAGGCACAACAAACTAATGGGTACAGTATTTTTTCATATAAGGGGTGGCGTAAGCCACAAAACTTTGGGCTAGGCTTATAAATGCCTTAGGGCAGATAGCCTAGTATAAACCTATGAACATATGAACCAGGAAAAGGCTGCAACAAGCCTACAGGTCCATGCATTTTCTGGGACAAGACTGTTATACTTCTGGTAAGAGAAGAAGCAAAGGAGAATAGTATCCCAGCAGCATGAAGCTCTGGTGAGACCAACACTAGCAGCAGCCAATCAGGTGAATCCTCTCTTTTCATCATTTTTGATAAAGCTATTTCTTTCTTTTCAGTAAGTACTGCTTGATTAGTTGTTGTTGAACTTAACTTCAGAATATATCCCTAAATCCTTATCCATAAATCATCAGGGTCTACTTATTAGTAGATGTCAGTAGTAGATGATGGCAAGAGACGATAGCCTACAACCTTCTGACCTGGGAATTGTTGGTGTCTTATTGTACCTTTATTTGACTGGCTAGTGGACTAGCTTGTTTAAAATTTGAATCTCTGTGCCTGAAGTGTTTGGTGACAGTTGGCAACCACACTACTTGAGAAGAAGAGTGTTGTTTTGTTTTCTCCTAAACTTTACAAAAGCTAAGACTTGCATTACCATATCCACTGTTTCAGGACATTTTTCAGTTTTTTTTTTCACAGCATTAATCGAGTGTTTCTGTGCTGAATATCTGCATTGTTTGAATTTTTTTACAGCCTTTAGTTAAAACTGCTTTGGTTCCACTTTAGTTCGAGTAGAGGAGACCTGAGCCATTTTATGGCCTGAGGTTCTGTAAAGGAAAGAACAGTGTGCTGTTTTTGATTGGCCACAGGGCCTTGTTTGTATTTTTTTCACATCTCTGCTGCTACTTAAACGTCGCAGTTGCACAACACTTGGCTCATAGCCTATGAGCTCCAAGGCATTTGGCGATGTTTGGTGACCATTCTACCTTGAGAAGAGGAATGTTGCTGGTTTCTGCTAAACTCTACAAAAGCTAAGACTTACATTGCCATATCCATGGTTTCAACACTTGGTTTTTACATTGATTTTATTATAGCTGCATTAATTGAGTGTTTCTGTGTTAAATATCTATACTTTTCTGACCTTTCTTACAGTCTTTAGTTAGAACTGCCTTGGTTCCACTTTAGTGAGAGTAGAGAGGACCTGAGTCATTTTCTTGCCTGGATTGTGTAAATTAAAGATAAGTATGCTCTTTTTGATTGGCCACAGGGCCTTGTTTATGCTTTTTTTTAAATCAAATCTCCTCTGCTATTTAAGCATCACAGTTGCACAATGCTTGACTTATAACCTACAAGCAAGCTAAGACTTACATTACCATATCCACTGTTTTTGCATTCTTTTTTTTTGCATTGTTTTTGTCACAGCTGCATTACTTAAGTGTTTCTGGGGTGAATATCTGCACTTTTGGACCTTTTTTACAGTCTTTAGT
Source organism: Protopterus annectens (assembly GCF_019279795.1). Classification (NCBI taxonomy): domain Eukaryota; kingdom Metazoa; phylum Chordata; order Ceratodontiformes; family Protopteridae; genus Protopterus; species Protopterus annectens. The sequence continues at coordinate 494,607,974 of NC_056737.1, read as the reverse complement.
TAGAAGGGCTGCTCTCTGAACAGTAGCACCTAGCAGTGATCTGTATAGATGCTGATATCTCCCAGCTTAATTCTCCCACATAATCTGTGTAGGCTCCAATCTCTCACAGTGTAAGTTTCGATTAAATACCTCTACTGTCAAGACAGATTTTTTAACTACTAGAGAATCTAGTCTGTGCATAGCTGAGCATTGCTCATAAAGTTCCTTGTGCTATTGACCTATTCAATATTTAAATTTCCCTCACTCCTCCCTAGATCAGTAGCTATGGATATATACTTATTAACCCTTTCTGTGATGAGTCTAGTTGAGATAGGTATTCCGAAGCACTGTAGCAATTGCATCATGTACACTGAAGCCCACTTATTCTTAATAAAATAGATGAAGTATGAAAATGCTAGAGGCCAAACTCTCTCATACAACCAAAACCAATCCTATAGAGGTCGTCAGTGACACTTGTATCAGACCTACAGCACAGCGTAAAGACCGTACACATAAATCTACTTTCGCTGAGGCACTTGCATGTAATCTTCTTAAAACACTAAAGCCTGCTGCACAGCACAATCAAAAGAGGGTTCTCAATCATCATGTAAAAACTGTGTTAAAGCATCACCCATAGCTAGACATAGTAAAACTGTATCCCATGTCTCTTCTGCTAAGCCTTTAATGCAAACAAGTGCACAGTCAAATTTTCTGGCCATTGATGAATCTATAGTGAGGCACACCAATGTCCCCCTCATCAGACTGAGTAAGGAGAGAGTCATGTTTAGATGCCTTTCCAGGGCTAAGCACTGTCAAGACACACAGGTGCTCAGGTCATTGAACCACAGGTACCAGTATGACTCTTATCATAGTCCAAGTTGGTGTTAATGACATGAAATGTACCTATTTTGATTATATGAAGCAAGATATGATCAAGCTTGTTGATTATGTCCCGGGCAGGTATACACCTAGCACTGAGCACCATACTTCATTCTCCAAAGATAATGCCACATTATCAACAGAAAATGATTGATGTTTATAAGTGGCTTAACTTCTGGTGTCAGTTCAAGGGAGTACAATATTTGATGGCCTGGGAGGACATGGTTGACAGATCATGCTGCTTTAAATGAAAAACTACAAACCAAAACAAACTAGGAAACAAAAAAGACATGAAGGGCAACATACACCAAAAAGCCAAACTTAAAATTATTAGTTTATTAATAAATACCAAAATAAGTGCTTTCATCATCATCATCATCATCATCAGCTTGATCATATCTTGCTTCATATAATCAAAATAAATACATCCCATCTCTCTAGGAGTTAGGGAAAACTACCCCAGCAATGCTGAGCTTTCCATAAGCAACTAAAACCAGGAGAAGACATATTGTAAATCAATTTGTTATCCTTCTCAACTAAAACCAGGAGAAGACATATTGTAAATCAATTTGTTATCCTTCTCAACTAAAACTAGGTGAAGACATATAGTGAATCAATTTGCTATCCCTCTCAACTATAGCGAGCATCATCTGTTCTCTCAGAGCCTTATTCTACATCTCTCTGCTTTTATTCTGATAGTAAATCTATCACAGGAATCCTAAACTTAGGAATATCTTCTAAAATTAAATATTATATTGTAGAATTAATGTATCCTATCTGTTGCTTAATATGTATGTCAAAGTCTCTTCTATGGAAATTGTATGTCAAACGTCTGTCCTTAAAGCTATGTTTTGTAAAAAAAAATTTCTCTTGGAGCTTTTCTCCCCAGGCCTCCACTGAAAATGGACTTGTAATCCAGTTGGACTCTCCCGGTCAACAAATGTAAAATAAAAAATAAAATAAATAAAATAAAATAAAATATGTACTTGGACACCTTTTCACATTTTGACAGCTCTCATCCTTTTTCACAAAAGAAAGCTGTCATAAAGGGAAAATTAGTACAGACTGTATGTATGAATTCTGGATGTGAAAATTTTGTTAAGGAACATGACAATTTTACTGATATGTTTAAAATGAGGTGTTATCCATCTACCCTTATTGAAGAACTTATTAAGGAAGGTTAGTTTTAAAAGAGATTTGGGTATTTTGTCCCTTTGTTACAACCTAAAATCTCAGTGATTGAGAGTGGTAATAAATCAGTGGGAACCCATTTGAGATCTGAATGTAATTCATCCTTTAATAATAATAATGCCTTTATTATCATTTATAGAGCTAATATGGTTTTCTATGTGATAAGTAGTATAAAAACTGGAATGTTTTAATACAAGATGTTGGCATTAGGAGTAAGTTAGGACCCAAGCCACAAATAGTTTTTAAACAAGCTTTTAATCTAAAAGTGTATCATGGAAAGTACCTCTATTTGGAGAAATGGGAAAGAACTCGAAGATGTGGAAGATGCAATTATTGTTCATATATCCTGGAAGGTGCCAGTATTACAGTTTTAGGAAGAGTTTTAACTGTTAAGCATAAATGTGACTGTGAGAGTAAGAGACTTGTATATTTGGCACAGTGTCAGTTTTGTCCATGTTTTTTATGTGGGTAAAAGGGAACATATGTTTCTGGAGTGAATATATCAACTTATCTATGATATTTATAAAAAAGAAGGACAATAATGCCTTACCCAGGCATGTTATTAATTTTGTGGATCATTTTTTTTCAGATTTTTTTGTATTGGAAAAGGTAGTTCCTAATCCATGGGGGGGAGGGTACCCTGGTCAGTCATTTTAGAAAAGAGAGAGTTATTTTGGCAAATTTTCTCGAATTCCTATGTCTGGCTGGGTTTAAATGGTCATATAACTATTACCTGCATTTTAAAGTTGAAAACCTTAAAAAGATAATAATTATAATAATAATTGCACTAATAATTTTAAGTATATTTTAAAACTATTATATACTGTGTTTTTTATTTTATTTGTTATTCTGTTTGGTATTGTTTGCCTGTCTAATTTAATTTAAATTATTGGTTTTATTACTTATTATAGTTTCATAGGGCTGGGTTTTAGAAGTATGACTTATGAAATCCACTAGTTACCTATAAGGTACTATTTCTTTAAATTTTCCATTTTTTTGTTATCACATGACAATTACTAAGTTTTAAATATTCTGATTTGTTTTTCTTGTTTAATCTGATGAAGTTTTGTATGAGGCAAAATGAGAGTGCTTGTTTTGGTATTTATTAATAAACTAATAATTTTACGTTTGGCGTTTTTGTTGTACGTTGTCCTTCACAGCTTTTTTTGTATCCTAGATCTTGTTGCTTTGCCAGGGATGGTCTGCGCTTATCCACTCTAGGCTTTCAGTTATTGGCAAATACCTTTTCCATCCCCATAGTGCATTTTTTAGGCAATGCCAAACTGATAAACCTACCCACTTAACTGAATATAAGAAGGAATATTTGAAGGTGGTACTGCTCAGTACTAGAAGTCTTAACAAGAAAGTCTTCAGCTTCCTGGAGTGTGTAGACATCTATGTAGTAACAGAAACATAGTTTAAAATCGTAGAGAGTACCTCATCAGTGCAAGGTTATAATGCCTTTCACACCTTTAGACCAGCTACTGCACAGGAGGTAACTAAAGGTGGAAGAGTCTCAATCTATATTAAAAACCTCACATCCAGACAAGTTAAATTGTATGACCCACTGGAACTTGCACATGTGCAGCTCACTATAAACAGAGTCTTGTATCATATCCTTGCAACCTATAAGTCCCCCTCCATGTCTGAGGAAACCCATGCTACCTATCTTAATGTGCTAGAGTCCCTCACCATTCAATCTAATGCAATCTTCATGGTGACCTCAACTACCCCTCTATAGATAAGGAGTCCTACACCACTTCTAATGCACAAGCCCAGCAATTCCTAACCTTCATTAATACCAATATCCTGGAACAGTTAGTTCCTCACCCAATGTAATGTCCTCATTCATCAGATCTGATCATAAGGCAATATTGCCGGAAATAAAAATTAAATCCATGGACCCAGCAAAACCAAAAACCTGTAGGAATTATTCCAAGGCTAAGCTCTGTCTGCTAAGTGACACCTTGTCTAAATTCCAAGCACCCCCAAATCCAGTAAACACCATAACATAGTGTATGCTGAGCTATTTACAGAGTCACTGTACAGCCATATTGATAGCTGTATAGAGCAAGCAGTGCCCACTCATATTAAAAATAAGACAAACTCAAAAGACAAGCCACCCTGCTGGAATCAAATATTAAATGGTTATACAACAAAAGACAAAAAATCTTGGCCAAGCATAGGAGGAGCAAATTCCAGCATACTGAAAGCCCGCTGACCAATCTAAGCAGGCAGCTAAGAGGGTTAATTAATATTTCAAAGGCTACATTTGAATGAAAAATTCTTGGGCAAAGGACAACCACAGAGCTTTCTACAGCTCTGTCTGTAACCTCAAGGGAAATACACAACAATGTGAAGAACACACTGCAAAGAGCATTACCCATACTGAACCCGAGGCCATTGCCAACCTTTTGGCTCAAAGGTTCATCTCAAATTTCTCCCCCCACTTCCACCCCCCCTGATATTCCAAAATAAATACTGCATACCACAATCCCCTCACCATTACTAGGGCACAGATCCTCAATGCACTTTCCAAGGCTAAAATCTCTGCATCAATGGGCCCTGACAACATTCTGGGATGTTTGCTAAATAGCATGAAACTTGACCTCTCCAGTTAACTTGAATCACTTTTTAGTCAGATTTTGTGCCCAAGGAATAGAAGATGGCTACAGTTATTCCTCTGCACAAAGAAGGTGTAACCACTGATCCAGTAACTACAGGCCCATAAGTCTGACCAGCCTCATATGTAAACCACGGAAAGAATCATCACAGACATCATAAATGAGGACATAGATAACCTGCAAACACAGGACCCATCACATCATGGCTTGTTAAAGGAAGGTCATGCCAATTAAATCTGGTGGACTTCTTTGCAAGGGTCACCAAAGCAATAGATGAGGGCAAGACTGTGCACACAGTTTACCTCGACCTAGCCAAGGCTTTTGATACAATACCCCACTCAGGCATTATAGACAAACTCACTAAATTAGGTATAAACCCTTTTATCACCTGCTAGATAAGCCAACTGATTCACTGATAGGACCCAGGAGGTCAAAATAGGTGAGGCAACCTCCACCGAGAGGCCAGTAACTAGTGGAGTCCCTAGGCTTGGTACTAGGCCTGCTGCTTTTTGGCATCTATTTCTATGAAGTGGAAGCAAACGCTGAAGGTTTATGGCTGACTAGGTTTGCAAATTATTGCAAGCGAGGAGTTATTATTGACTCCCCTGCAGGCACAAGCATTCTTCAAGAAGACCTATCTCTAACTAACAAATGGTGCCAAAGACATGGTCTTAAACTCTATGCTAAGAAATGCAACATTGTACTGTTTGGGAAGTCAACCATCCTGGCTAGTTACAATGTTGATGATACACCCATATGAGTCAACCCAGTGGTCAGGGAGTTGGGTATGCACATAGAGGGTAGCCTTAACTTCAACCACCATGTGACCACAGTAGTGAGAAAGTCCTTTTATGTTGCTCAACTTATAAGTAAGTGGATGGCATGTAGGTCCAAAGAGGTTATTATCCCACTGTACTCTGCCCTTATCAGGCCAATCAGAGTGCAATGCTTCCTTCAGTATGTACCTAACAAGGCATATGCAACAACTAGAACGACCTCAGAGGTTCATTACAAAAGGAATACAAGGCATAATAAACTTGCCTTATGCAGAGTATCTTAAAGCCTTTTCCCTCTGCTCAGTCTCCTATAGATTGCTGAGGGATAATCTATGTCTGGCTTACAAGGCATTCACAAACTCCACACTTATGAATCTACTGCATGTTCAAAAGTCAAACAGTACCAGAAATAGAAGGTCTAAGGACCTGCATTTTGTCCGTGACAAAAACAGTACATGCTGGAGAGAGAAATATATGTCTCAGAGACTGCCCCTCCTATGAAACAGGCTTCCCATCCGTGTGAAGCTGAGTTTGTCTATGACCCAGTTTAAGTGCAACCTAAACCAGTGGATGTGGAGTAAGAAATTTACACCAGGCCTGGCACCCATGTCTTTTATGGACAGAGGTAGCTTATAAGTGCCTGGCCCTTACTGTCCTGTTTGGATAAGGGTGTCATGATTCTTTTTGGAAAATTGGCTAGGCTTAGAAAGGCCCCCCAGGTCATTAGCCTAGTAATAATTTCTATGAAAGTATAAGTTTCTCCTCAAGTGTGGATAGCACAGTGGTGCAGTGGTTAGCATTGTCAACTCACAGCAAGAGATTCTTCAGTTCAATTTTCAGCTAGAGTGCCTTCTGTGCATAGCCTACATGTCCTTCCTGCATTTGTGTGGGTTTCCTCCAGGTGTTCCAGTTTCCTCCCACATTCCAAAGACATGCATCTGGAGCATTTCTCCCTGGGCATCCGCTGAAAATTATCTCTGTGACAGTTGAATTTTTCCAGTAAGCTAATGTTAAATAAATAAAGATAAAGTGTCTGATAGTGCCCTGTATAGACACAGACACCTTAAGTTGACATTTGTACTGTAAAAGCACCCTTAAAGTTTCACCAGTACCTAGTTGCACACATGGCAACTAGTTTGCAGTAACAAGCACTGCCTCCAGAGTTGCAAACCAGATACTCCTGACATTACTTTACATTCTCATCAAAACCATCTAATCAATAAAGAAGGGCATGTTGCCATGGATATGAACTTTACCATTATCTCCCTTACCAGCTTGGTGAGTATGGGCATCCTGAGGCAGGTAGAAAGTGCCTCATGCTTACTGACAACCAGTTAATTCTCAAACAACTGATATGGTATGTGCAAGATGTAATTACACAAAGCTATTGGAGGCAAAGCTCTCACATATAAACCCTCCTAATGTCAATTAGATTGTCAGTACTATACATGCTGCCCCCATCATGCACAGTTCAAAAGCAGATACATAGTCTCACATATACTGAGGCACTTAAATGTAACCTTCCTAAACCCCAAAAACCTCTTAGATGAAGTACACATAACACATACCTTCAGCAGTCTTGAATACATTCTGTCAAAACAACAACCACTTCAGCACACACAGCCACCTCTACTTCTTTATCCATAAGGCAAGCCACCACTCAGTCCAACATTCTGGTCATTGCAGGCTCCATTTTTAGATGCACCAATTTCCCTCTCACCAGGTTGAGTAAGGATAAAATTACAGTAAGTTGCTTATCAGGGGCAGGATCTGCCACATTATGCATGCAGTCAGGACACTGGACCACAAGTAACAGTATGACTTAGTCATGGTGCATGTGGGTGTAAATGACCTAAGACATACCTCTCTAGACTATATGAAGAAAGACATCATGGTGCTCTCAGAATATATACCCAGCCTGGTATGAGCCTAGCATGGAACAGCATTTTACCTTCTCCAAGGATGATGCCACAATATGAACAGAAGGTGACTGACTTTAATAAATGGCTTAGTTTCTTTTGTCATTTTAAGGGGGTGCAATATTTGTCAGCATGGAAGGAAATGGTCAACACACCATGCTGCTTTGCCAGGGATGGTCTGCACCCCTCCCCTCTAGGCCTTTAAATATATTTATTAAAACATTGTCTTCCCCCTCAGTGCATTTTTTAAACAATATGAATTTGCAAGTATTCCGGAAGTAAATCAAAGCCAAGAAAAATCTAAAGGTGTTACTGCTTAATGATAGGAGTCTAAACAAGAACCCTCCCAACTTTCCTCACCCTAATCAGTGAAACATGGATTAAAGCTGCTGACAGCACACTGGCAGTGCAAGGCTACAATGCCTTTCACATATTCAGACCAGCAACTACACAAATATGGACTAAAGGTGGAGTTGTCTTGATTTACATGAAAAATAAATATACCTCAAGGGTGGTCAAACAAGGCAATGCACTTGAGCTTCTCCATGTTCAAATCACTACAGGCAAAAATCACATACCAATTCCTTGCAAGCTATATGTTCCCTTCTATGAAGCAGAAAACCCATAATATGTATTTAAGGTTACTGGAAACACTCACCATCCAATCCAACACCATATTCATGGGCAGGTTTAATTATCTCACTGTTAACTGGGAATCATGCATGACACCAACAATGCAGACACAGAGATTCCTAAATTTTGTAAACACAAACTCCCTAGACCAGATTGTCAATACACTGACCAGGGGAGCAAACGTACTGGATATGGTTCACACTAATATGGAAGAGTGCTGCGCACCCTTTAGTGCAATGTCTTTTCTGGTAAGGCCAGACCACAAAACAGTCTCCTTTGATGTAAAAATAAAATTTGGAACCACAGCTAACCCTGGAATGTTCAGGAACTACTCTATGGCTTCTACTATTATGTTTTAAGTTCCTACTATCAAGTGAGAACCTGGCAAAATGTCAAGGCCCCATAAACCCTGAGAACACTGCTGCCTATGTAGAACTGTTCACAGACAGCCTGTACAAGCATGTTAATAGCTGCATAGATGCAGTTGTACTCACCAGGAAGAAGTACAGAACTAAATAAAAAAACAAATCAACACCAATATATATGTAGCTCTTCTGAATTTTGTTCACAGAGCCAACTGTCTACATCTACAGTGTCAACCACAAAACACTGACATGCTACTGCACATGCACTGTGGAATAACGCTAGTACAAGCCCGCTGCACACATGGCATTCCCTGCTAATTACATATGCTGATTTTGAGATGGCACAATGCCAGGGAAAGGGCATTTTTTTCTAACCTCAATAATTGTGCAATCTCAAACACTTGTCAACCATCTACATAGTCCACCAAAGTTTGTCGACTAAGCAGATGTTTACCATACCTGACTTTGATTAAATTCAGTGCCCCCATTTATATAAACATTCACATTGTTGATACAGGTAAGTGGAATTTGAGAAGAGGTATGAATGTGTGTGTGTGTGTGTGTGTGTGTGTGTGTGTGTGTGTGTGTGTGTGTGTGTGTGTGTGTGTGTGTGTGTGTGTGTGTGTGTGTGTGTGTGTGTGTGTATATGTGTGTGTGCACACGGGTGCATGCACATATTAGGGTAAGGGTTAAGTTAGGTATAGCTTTAGTGAGTGTGTGGGGGATCAGAGTTAGGATAAGGTTAGGTAAGGAGATAGATGTAATGTTGATAGTGAATGTTGGTGCATGTTTGTAGGTCCGAGTTTGTCTTGTGTAGCAATAGTGTTATGGGAAAAGTTTTTATTGCAAGGTATAGGGCTAAGGTTGGGGCAGGGTTAGGGTTACAGTTAGCATGCATTACTAAGGTGGTCCAAGGAGAAGGTGAAGCCCTGCCTGCCCACCTTAGCAATGCATGCTGACCCTGCTCCTTCCCAAAACCTAACCTAACACCTTATCTTAAAAAAAAAAAACTTCCCAAAATACTAATTCCTATTACTCTAAAAAATCATACATCCTCACCCAAAGTGGAAGGGATACTCATCCACTGCTCAGTTTTATCCACCAGCAGACCTGCAATGCTAAGGATTTTAATTAAAATCCAGTCTACAGTTGAGAACACCTCCCCGCAGACACACACACACACACACACACACACACACACACACACACACACACATTAGCCAGCTGTCTTAAAATATATATGTCTCAGGACATACAATTCATAAAAAACTTATTAATGCATACATCAATGCATCAATGATGACAAAATTATTCTGCGGTAGGTCCTCATTAAGCCCTCTAAATCGTCTGAGCTCATATCTCAATTTTCTGGCAATAACTATTTCTAAATCGCAGAATAAGTACTCATACACTTGTAACATATAAACTCAAGCTTATCAGGTTACAAGGATAAAATATATATATTTTTTTTTTTCTTGCAAGGAGCAAGCACCTCCCTTCCCATGGCAGGGGCTTTGAAACCACAATCTCCTTACTTTATTATTCTCACTCATGGTTGCTATACTTTAAAAAATCAGTGATCACTGACAATGAAAAACTGTCTTACTTTTTCCCCTGGTGGCTGTGGGATGGGCCACCCAAAAGAGACTATATTATGAGCATTAAGATATCACTTCAAAAGCAGATGAGTACCTGCCACCGCAAGCTATCATGCTTAAACCAACAAATATAACTGCTAAGGTGATGCAGTGAACTTGCTGTAAGCCTGGAATGGTTTGTAAAGCCCTGTAAGTCCACATGAAAGTGGGAAAACTTGTTTTATAATAATAGTAACACTTGCAAAATACTAGTGTTTTCTACCCCAGTTTTCATCAACTTTGCAACATTAAGCCAAGTTTCACTTAATTTTATTTCATTTATTTATTGACGTTTATTTGCCAGGAAAGTTTTTTCTGGGCAATAACTTGTTTTCAGCAGAGGCCTGGGGAAAAAAGCTCCAACAAATTACATGAAAGCAAAACCAGTGAAACATAGGAAATATAAATATTTGAGGTCTACTTCAGTGTACCAAAATAGCAGATAACGAAATTTAAAACATTGACACAATACTGAAACATCAGCACAGCGAAAGTTTACAATACCAAAATTCATACCAATGAAAAAACAAATGTGGATGTTATACGTCACTCCTGATACCTTAGACAACAACAGCTGCAGTATTTTTTTTCTCAAAAGAATTATCAGCTGTGGATGTCACACAGCACTTCAAGCTTCTGAATGGAGATCACGGTGCAGTGAGGTTAGGGTAATTTACTCTTTTCCTCACTGTAGTGCAATCTCAGAGTTGGTATATATCATTTGCAGGAGTTGTGGGGGGCTGCCCCCAGCAAAAACTTTAAAAAGTTAGAGTTTTGTATTGAAATAATGTGTTTCAAATGGATAGATGATGTCATGAAATTTCTTAAAGGTATAGCAACAGTTTTGAATATGTAGAAATGGAACTTTTATTAGAAATAGGTGTGTGTCCCTTTAAAGTCCATTGTAATTGATGGGAAGTTATACTCTATATACTGAGGACTTTTCAGCTGGCAATTCTTTTGCGAAAAAAGTGAAGGTGGTGTGTTTATTTTCACAATAGTGTGTAGGGTGTTGGGAGTGGTGTGTAACATCTACAGCTGGGCATTCGTCGTTAAGAAGTTCAGTATTTCATTGTACTGATGTTTCAATGTTGTCGTCTTGCCATTTTAAGTTTCAGTTATTTGTAATTTTGGTACACTGAAGTAGACCCAAACATTTGATATAGACTGTCATTTTTACAAGTACAATATAATATAACAGTTTTATAAAGATTGATATTTTCATAAGTATAATACAATATAATATAATGAGTAATCAAAAACATAGTATGATTGTCAGCTTAATTTATTTAAATTAGAAGAGGTGAAGAGAAAAAGAGATGGAAGCAATAATGAGGTAAGTAAGGGAAAATACACAAATTAAAAATAGATAAAAAGAGACTGGTTAATTGATAAAATAATTGCTAATAAGTTGATAAAGAGAGTCAGAGATGAGAGAGTGAAGACAGGTTAGCAAAGAAAAGAATATGTGTATACATGAGAAGAAACAGAATCTGTATAAAGTTAATAGCAACGGAGGTATTTAGAAATTACAAATGAGTATTTTATGGAAATGTACTTCAGTAGCATAACAAGTGAGTACGATGTTTCAGTAATGGAACAGGAAAAGGTAAGTTAAGAAAATGAAAATGATTATAGTGGGAGGAAGTGATGGGAGAGGATGGCTGCAAAAATGTGGGGTGAGAGATAAAAGTATCTGGAGCATGACCAGACCCAGAAATTAGGAATGCTTTTAAAGATGTTTTGAACACATGGAGTTTGGGTGATGACCTAACTGTTAAACGTAGTGAGTTCCATGACTTTGCTACCATGTTAGAATATAAGGAGTGCCCTGCAGATTTTTTTTTTTGGTGTATCATTTGATCTTAAGGAATGTAGTAGGGTATAATTTTGGAGAATTGTACTAAGGGATAGGGAGGCTGAAGGGTTGTTTACACTTTTTGGTGCTGTGATCAATTGGGTGTATGTAAGATAATGAGGTAGTTCTAATCAATTTAGTTATTTTAGTGTGGTGCCGTGGTGACTTTGATTGAGTTTGTTTACAGCAAAGCATGCAGTGTTCTTATAACACTGATCAAGTTTAATTTTTAATATGTTTGAAAGTTTGTAAGGACTGGTGCTCCATGTAGAAGGGATGGTAGAGGGTAAGTGTTAGCTAGTGTTACTTTAGTATTGGTTGTAAGGACGTGTTTTTGTTCTGTAAGGCATTAATAAATTTTGGTGTTTTTTTAATTGCATTTAGAGTATGTAGGTTGAATTTTAGGCTGTATCTATGGTCATGCCAAGCAATTTAATATAAGACACTACTTCAATTCAGTGTTGTTTTGGGATGTGGTTTTGAAGTTACTTTTTCAAGGCCATGTGAATTGAGAAAAACAGGAGCAGGGTTTTTTTTTTTTGTATGGTTTCAAAGTTCTCTAAACATCGGCAGATGTTTTAGTGTTCTGTTCAGTAGGGACATTTTCTCTAATCCTTATCCCAGTTATGTATATGATTTTTAGTACATTAAATAGTCAGGAAAATGGCTAGTTTTAACTCTTTCTTTTCTTATAAGGGAAGCTAAATTATGTAGAATATTTGAGAATATTGTATTGAAAGTGTGGACTGCTTCATCCATGGAGATCCATTATCTTTTAGGAAGTAACACACGCACATCAGTCATATTTTAGGAGGGTGAGAATAATACTGGACATTGGACATTTGTGAGACATGAATTTTTTGTTTTCATTTTAATTTTAATGACTATATGTCTGAAAAAGAATATTTCCTTTAAAAAGAAAATATTTTCTAGTGCGAAGCTTTGGTTATTCTGTATAATTAATTCCTTATCAAGCCTCAAATCTTTTCTGTCCTGAAATCTTCAGAAGTTCCATGGAAGTTCTTCCATTTTATTATTGGCAGCCCTTTAGTGAGTTTGCCATTACAACAGCTTATATCTGTCCTTATTTTTTGTCAATTGCATAAATTCTTCTGAGACTGCATTAGTGTGTTTTTGTTTACTTGAGTTCTCTTCTCTATAGCTTGTACTAATCTGTTTTATCTTGAAACTAGCCATATAGCTTAGCAAATTAATGCATGTGTTGTAAAAATGCAAATTCCTATTAAGCTTATTTCATTTATTTTTTTCTCCATTTACTGACTAAATAGCTCTGAATAAATCATTTAGCCAAACCAAAGTTTGCACATTAATCTGAAGCCATACATTTGGCACATAATGATTCTTACAAGGCAGTAATGACTGAAAAACTATCTGGAATTACAACATTATTGCTTTGAATCATTCCTAACTGAACCTGCTACTCAAACATCAGAGTTTTTTTTTCAAATTATACGAGTACATGAAGTTTGTTTCTTGGCATTTAGACTATATTTTATAAAACTGCCTCTGAAAAGACCCACAAAACTTTATAATTAGGTACTCATGTAATTACCTTGCAATGAAACAGGGAATAATGAGCAAAACTATGTGCACATGAAATCGCACATTCAGAATACTAAATAAACAATAAATAATCATAGTCATGCACACACCCTGTGTGGGGCATCTCATTAAGGAGACTAATTAGTTCCCTCTTGTGGTAACTAGGGATTTAGCTCTGGTGAACTTACCTAAAAATTCCAAAAACTAGTCACACAGACAAACTCATCTGCAATTTATTATATACAAGGAAGAGCTGGTATTTCAAAGCATGGAAGCAGAAAGCACTATTCACCCCTTCATTATCTAAATGAAATATGTTACAACGTTTTTTAAATAAAATGGACTTTCCATATCAGATGGTAATTTCTTTACAATGACATCTTTGTTTTCCTAATTAGTATTATACATGCAGTGATGAATGCCCTGATTTAAGCAGTGTGGCAGGAATCTACATGGTATGAGATTTACAGAACACAAATTCGTTCTTTGTTGTGCTGAAAGTACAGTCTAGTATTTTAAGCAAACCCTATTATCATCTTTCCTGGCAGTAAAAATAAATGTTTAATTGTTGTTAGAGAAAGAGTCCCAGATGGTATAACCAGTCTGCTGGATGTGATGTTTGAGAGAAAAACAGATTGTAAAACCATTCCTCTGGCATATCTCTTCAACATGCATATTAATCAGCATACCGAATAAGTATTCCACGGTGTATGTTGATTTTATTAAATCCTTTAAAGGAGTCCATCACAGTATGCCTGCCATATTACAAGAGAGGCAGGCCTACCTTTGGCTTCCATGTGCGTTAAGCTTTTGTATAATGCTTGATGCCGCATAATTGAACTGTGCCTAAGTATGCCATAAGAAGTCAGCAAACTGATATAAATGGCTGCTTCAGAATGTATGATTAGCATTTATATAAACCATCTCAATTAAATAATTTTTAAGACCTGTATAAAATATGCAAGGTCAGGAGCTTTACATTTTAACAAGTACTTATATATAGAATACTAATGCCTTGGATTCATTTTATTTTATTGTTGGAAATATAGCTAGTCATCTCAGAGGAGCAGACCAGTACATTTTTGTACTACTTATGAAGTAGTGTGAGGAGCTGAACTAACACCTTTAGGAAGATATTTATAGAATAAATAAATGAATGACTGCTTCCTGTTACTGTTGTTACATGCACCATATACAGACAACACTGTACTACTCAGAATGCAACTTGTTTTCAGTATTTAGAATGTTCAGGTCCAAACTATTTCAGTTACCCTTGCTAACCAAGTGTACCATTCAGCAGGGTACAACTCAAAACTGATTATCTTTGAATTTAATTTATTTAGTAACTACACTTTAATATGTTTTATATCTATGATAGTGCTGCCCTTATCAAAGCTTGCATAAAGGTATATGTTGCATAGTGAAATTTCTTAAAATGGTAAATCATTAAGCAATAACCCACGCCTGCAGGTAATGCTGTATTTACCCACGGTTGGTGTGGTTTGGTCACGAGACCCATGGGAAGTGGGTTATTGCTATTATACAATGACATTATTTAAGGAAAAAATACTTAGTTTTCTTAAATAATGGCATTGTATAATGCCTCCGTGCTGCCCTTCCGCAGCTGTCTGGTATTCTGCGGCAGTTCAGATGTGCTGAGCATGCGTATGCTTACACAGTACATCAGGGCTG